>NC_069501.1:94736748-95036748 GCF_027579735.1 Bombina bombina
TACATGCCGTTATGTGAAAATTGGTGTACACTGTCCTTTTGGAGGAAAAGCTATTTCCAACAGGAGGGACACGGTCATTATGATTCAGATAGAGTATGCAGTTTTAAAGAAAAAAACAAAAACACTTTACAATTTTTACATCCATTATAAAAATATGCACAATCTTTTTTTATATGCACACTTTATAAGGTACCAGTTCCTACTGTGCATGTGCAAGAGTTCACACTATATACGTATATTCATTTTCTGATTGGCTGGTGGCTGTCACATGATACAGGGGTGTGAAAAATAGATTTATTTTTTATATTTATAAGAAAAAAAATCAACTAATTTGAAATTCACATGAGGTGTTATTGCATTTCTATTCATTATACATTTGTTTATGCAATTCCACTGTATGTATTGGTACTTTAATGTTTTGCTTTGCCACATTTCATATGAGACCTTTTTGACATATTTATTTAGCTTAAAGGGACACTGAACCCGATTTTTATTTTCTTTCATGATTCAGATAGAACATGCGATTTTAAGCAACTTTCTAATTTACTCCTAGTATCAATTTTTCTTCATGGTCTTGCTATCTTTATTTGAGAAGCATTTTTTTTGGTTCACAAAATGGGTTGTACTTGCTGATTGGTGGTTAAATGCACCCACCAAAAAACAAGTACTGTGTAGGGTACTGAACCAAAATTTGGCTGGCTCCTTAGCTTAGATGCCTTCTTTTTCAAATAGCAAGAGAACAAAGAAAATTATTTGATAATAGGACTAAATTAGAAAGTTGCTTAAAATTGCATGCTCTATCTGAATCATGAAAGAAAAAAAAATGGGTTTAGTGTCCCTTTAATAATGGTCAGAGGCTTATGTCAAATAATTTGTGGTTTCACCAAAATTGTCCCAAACTGGTGATTTAATAAGGATAGAATGACCCAACAATAAAGTTTCCTCTGACTAACAAGGACTGATCTCTCAAATAGATAAATACACGCACACAGTATATATGGTTGTAAAGTCATCATTCACTGAATGTCCTGTTTTTCATTTCAGGATTTGTGTCTTCGTATATTTTGAGCTCTGGAAGTTGGGAAGTGTTTGGTTATGTCACACTGTGGAATGAGCGCTGTCGGGAGTTCGTCCGCAGCATTAACAAATCTTGTGCTGAGTCTTCATGCACCTTCTACCGATCCACCACTGACCCCACGGTAGGGATGAACTGCGGTCGGAGTATCGTGTAGAAACTATAAACTTTATTAGTACGAACCTAAATATATTAAAGGGACATAAAAGACCAATATTAAAATAGACATGTATTTATTTAATTTTGATGTAAAAGAATAACACATTCCTATAATTAAAACACTATCAAAACAAAGAATACAAAATGCATTGATTCGCTAATTTGAAGTTTCTCATGTAGACAAAACTGTTTTAATAAATAAATGAACAAAGCTTTATATTTGTTAGTTTTGTTAAAGGGGAAGTAAACACCTTGTAATTATTTCTGTCGTGCAGCGGTAGAATAACATATCAGCCGAGTCTATATGTTGTTAAAACAAACATCCTTTTTTCAACAGGCAAAATTCCCCCACCATTTGCCTTAATTGGAGTAGCCAATCTGGGCTTTAGTCCACAGATAACAAGGCTTAGCCACTGTTGTAAATTTAGTATAAAGTGCACTGTTCTACAGTTGGTTTCTTATAAAGTCATTTGGGGACATATGTGTAGCAGGGTTAGCCTTGTCAGCAGGGTGCATTTCATGTTCTGAGGATTAGAAATGGCAGAATTTTTAGAGCTAAATTATATGAAAAGGGGGCAAAAGAAATTATGAAAAATATACTGCAAAGTTTTTTCTTTAAAGGGAAACAACTTTCCAATTTACTTTTATCAAATTTGCTTTGTTCTCTTGGTATTTTTTTTTTTTTAGCCCTTAAAGGCTGCCTCTTATCTCATTTTGACAGTTTTTTTACAGTTAGACACTACTAGTTCATGCGTGTCATATATATCACATTGTACTCGCTCTCATGGAGCTATTTATGAGTCAGCACTGATTGGCTAAAAGGCAAATCTGTAAAAAGAACTCTGATAAGGCGGCAGTTTGCAGAGGCTTAGATACAAGGTAATCACAGAGGTAAAAAGTATATTAATATAACTGTGTTTGTTATGTAAAACTGGGGAATGGTTAATAAAGGGATTATCTATCTTTTTAAACAATAGAAATGTTGGTGTAGGCCGTCCCTTTAAGCATAACTAAACATTTTATATTAAAAAAAGTGTTTACTGTCCCTTTAATGAACTGATAACGAGCATTTTTTCCAACGTGTTGTTTGCTTTTCAATTGAATAACCTGAAAAGCACATGACTAGTGTTTAACTATGCACTGCCATTTCTGAACTGAACACAGCTACTGCTTGGTGGCCACATACACTCTTATTGGCCTTTTAAAGGGACATGAAACCGAAAAATGTTCTTTCATGATTCCAAACATACAATTTTAAAACAACGTTCCAATTTTATTTTTATCAAATTTACTTTGTTCTTTTGGTATCCTTTGTTGAAGGAGCAGCAATTCACTACTGGAGCTAGATGAACACATAAGTGAGGCAATTTAAGAGGTAATAATGTGCAGCCACCAATCAGCAGCAAGCTCCCAGTAATGCTTTGCTGCTCCTAAGGCTACCTAAGTATGTTTTTTTAACAAAGGATATCAACAGAACAAAGCTTATTAGATAACATAAGTAATTTGGAAGCAACAGAAACACTAACAATCCTCAATTCTATTCTCTGTTTTAAAGGGACATATTACTCATATGCTAAATCACTTGAAACTGATGCAGTATAACTAAAAAGCTGACAGGAAAATATAAGCTGAGCATCTCTATGTAAAAAAGGAAGATTTTACCTCACAATCTCCTCAGCTCAGCAGAGTAAATTCTGTGTAAAAAGTTATACTCAGCTGCTCCCAGCTGCAGATAAAACAATAAATAAACAAATGAAGAAATGAACAGCAGCCAATCAGCATCAGCAGTTCCTTAAACTGAATAGGCAAATAAGATGAGTGTGCACATAAGCTCACTCCCTTAGCTGTCCCGGGACAGACATACTGATTTGCTGCTTAGAAGTCCTTTACAATGGGATGTGGCTACTGAGGAACTTTTGAGGTAAAATATCTTTCTTTTTTACATAGAGATATCCAGGTGATATTTTCTAATCAGCTTTTTACAGCTATGCTGCATCACTTTCAAGTGTTTCAACATTTGGGTATTATGGCCCTTTAATCATGAAAGAACATTTCTGACTTTATTGTCCCTTTTAAATCTCTTAAAAAATACATCATCTATTGAAACATCTTACTCAAACATTGTCCAACTTTATGGCATTTGGCTTTGCACTGTGCTCACTGGTTGATGACTAAGATATGACCTACAGTGGCGATTCCTCGTTCTGTCTCTTCCTTTGCTTTATTCCTCGCATTCAAACAAAATTAATCATTTATTTATTAGGTTGCTTTACAGCAGGGGGTTTCAAAGGCTTATTCGGTGGGCCTCCTCACTGAGGAAATTTACAAGACACCGCCCCCCATAATAAATGTTACTTATTTTTTTTGTTTTTAAAGAAAATTTTAATATTTAGTTTGTTTTAATTGGGGGAATTTACATCTGATCCAGGGGTTCACACGCAGCTCTCAAGAGTCTATAGAAAAGGGAGAAGGCGCCTCCTCCCTTTTCTATAGATCTGTTTTGAAGTGGACGCCATTACCCTGAGGAGAGCAGCCTGCTAAACTCTGTGTGTGTTTCCAAAAACACACATTTTAATTGGACTTTTATTTACAAATATATAATCCTTTTTTCTAATTTTTGCACCTTGAAGTATATCTATATAGGTTATATTTTATATATGCATTCTTGTAATTTGTATTTACACATTACATATCTACATATCACTTATTGCAATCTGAGTAACAATTTATACCAAATATTTGTTTCCCCAGTCATTGCAGATTGGCTAATCTTAAAGTGATAGTGCCCCTTTTTACACTGTTTTGTGTTAACCTTTTTTCCAAGCTCTCAGTTTGCACTTTGCTACTCCTACGTTAAGTGCAAGTTACAGATCAAGACAACAAATGCAATGTCTGAGTGATTTCGACCTCATTGCTTTTCTACCGCCTATATCCTGCCCTTTGCCTTATTCCACCACAACTTGGCAAGTGTCACTGTCTGATCTTAAAAACATTCTATATTCAAAGTCAGCTGCTGCTTGTGGTTTCCATAGGCTAGTGTGAAGTGTCACTGCTCCCGTGCGCCCCCTGGGGAGGCCGCCTCACACTTGGCTATGTGACCTTATGTGGTATCTAAACCATATCAACGTTCACTGCTGTTTCTCATATATTAAAGGCACAAGTTAATTAGCATAAATTATAATTTAACCCTCATGAAGCTGTAAGAAAAAGTTCTATGATTTATTTATTTTGGATTAGCTCATCAGAGTATCTTCTTCATGCATCTTCTCTTTTTACTGCTATCTGCATGGGGAAAAACAAAAATCAAACAACCAATAAGCATAATCAGTGTTAAAGGGCCATGATACCCAAATGTTGAAACACTTGAAAGTGATGCAGCATAGCTGTAAAAAGCTGTCTAAAAAATATCACCTGAACATCTCTATGTAAAAAAGAAAGATATTTTACCTCAAAAATTCCTCAGTAGCCACATCCCATTGTAAAGGACTTCTAAGCAACAAATCAGTGTGTCTGTCCCGGGACAGCTAAGGGAGTGAGCTTTCGTGCACACTCATCTTATTTCCCTATTCAGTTTAAGGAAGTTTACTATGAAATATCATGAGAGTTAAGTGAAATCTCATGAGATCACAGTAAAAGAGTTCATGACCTCAGCACTGTTGATGCTGATTGGCTGCTGTTCATTTCTTCATTATTATTTTTTTTTTTTTACCTGCAGCTGGACAGCAGCTGAAGTATAACTTTTTACAAAGAACTTACTCTGCTGAGCTGAGGAGATTGTGAGGTAAAATATCTTCCTTTTTTACATAGAGATGCTCAGGTGATATTTTCCTGTCAGCTTTTTACAGCGATACTGCATCAGTTTGAAGAGATTTAGCATATGAGTATTATGTCCCTTTAAGTTCACACTGCTTTTCTCTAATGTTGTGAGATTTCATAGTAAACTCCCCTTTATGGAGGAGATAATCCTGATTGGATATTTAAAATCCCTTTTTTACATAAAGATATCCATGTGTTATTTTCTAGATAACTTTTACAGATATGATGCCTCACTTTCAGGTTTCATGTCCCTTACGTGTGTCAGAATGTATTGTTAGCAGAAGCTACACTAATGTAAATATATTTATTTCAGATGATGCTTTGCAAGTGCATCTGCTTTGTGGCAGAAGACCAACAGTTTCAGTGGTGTGAAAAGGTAAGAGAGAAAAGTCATCTGTTTCTATATGTGTTAAATAATTTTATTGTAAATACATTAACTTTTCTTACATTGTGCGTAGCCAATGTGTGCTCCACCAGATGAGGACGCAGGTAGTGATTGGTGCATACGCACATATGCCATCTCACCTTATCCGGAGTCAGACTGCAGCGTGTGGGACCTTATACTTGACTAGATGTTTAACTATTAAGTGTCTGAATTGTACAGCTCTAACTCCCCCGACACAATTCCTTGTATGGCTGGATATATAGCCCCCATTGATTTGGCAGAAAGCAAGACTTTAACAGTCATTATCTGCTGGAGCATGCCTAGAAGCAAATAAGCTGCTGTGAACTCAGTTAAAATACAATGCCTGTGTTTCTGATGTTAAACACTGATAAGGGGGGTGGATCAGACTACTCCAGACAGTATAGCTATATAAGTCATTTTACTTATTTTTGAAAATTATTTTAAAATACTTGCCAGCAATTTTTTAAACAATTTTTTCATGCAAACTATTTTTACATAATTAGCCCTTTTAGGATATGCACAGATCTCAACATGTTTTATGGCACTATAACATGCTTTCCAGGGAGGTCATTATCTAACATGGAGTACTTCTGCGCACGATAATCGAGAGCCATACAATCTGAAATGGTCTTTACTTTCTATGTCTTCAAAATGGTTAACATTAGAGTGGGCCAGCTCACTGCCTGCTCTCTGAAGTTTACTTATAGCTGCCTCACTTGTTCCCTAAATGTTTTCCTGTTTGGTGACTCTTAAGAGTCATACACGTTTTCTTGTTTATGTTGTTGTATATGAAACCTATCTTTATATTTTATGTACTAGACAGTATAGTAAGTTTTGATACTATTGATTTTATTTAGGGCCTCAAACAATGTATTTTCCGTCTTTAATCTACATTTTAATGTTTGTCTCTAAAGAGTTTAGTTTCTTTTAATGAGTGTTGCTAAGACTAGGAATACTTCTGTGTGAGTGCAGTGGATACGGTATTAATATATGTATTACTGATTAGGCTGCATGTGTCAGTATACTTTTTTTTTTAACACATCGTGAAGTGAAGTCCAATTTGGTGTCATTGCTCTCCTCTTTATAACTAGAATTTTGTTTTCAAGATGCTACCTGCGGCCGTGTTGGCACAATACAGTGTTTAATATCTCCCTTCATAGGAAATGAGAGGATACAGAAGTTGGTTTTTTTTTTAAGTTTTTACTGCAATAAGACCCTCATATTTGTGTTCAGCAATGTCCCTATGTACAGGTTTAATGGAGTAATATAATATATATGATCGCATTTAACAGCAAAATGTTGCCATGAAATATACCAAAATGGGCCCAGATCAAAACCTTGAATTGTCTACTTAAAAAAATAATAATATAGTTCTGTTAGATAAATAAAAAAACAAGGCTTTATTTCTGTTTTAAATGGCGTAATAACAAAAATGCTAAAGATTCTCTGGTATTTTGGGCATTTTATTCTAAAAATCCCATTGGTGAAGGAGTGAAACGCTGGTATTTTTTCTTCTTTTGTTGGTTTTAAATCTTTAACCTAAACTGACATTAAAGGGACAGTAAACATTCGTTTTCAAGCATTTCAGTTCAGTAGTTTGTGCCTTTTTATATGTCTTTGTTAACTCTTTTTGTAAAAACAGCCTACAAGGTCACCCTTGCCACCCCTCAGCAATAAGAATGTGTACAGCATGCCTCAATCCCGGATGTACTCACGCTTCTGTAGAGACCTTCTGTGCCTGCACATAATCACCTGATACCCCCATGTAATATGGGTAACGCCATGTGATCTTTCTGGTAAAAGTGAGTCTAACTCTTTTTAGACCCTAACAAGCATCAGTAAATCTAATGCTTAGTCCTCTTTACTGCAGTGTATCAGGACTGGCTTTGAAATTGCTGTTTTGCTGTTTCATATACTGTAGCCTCACAATTACACAGCATCTTGTTGTAAAGATATCAGAAGGGCATGTTATGGTGATGTCATGATGACAGGTAACCGCTGTACTTTAATGATTTCATTAACATGCAGGAAAATCATTACAGTTTTACCCATTGGCTGACAGAGTGCTGCTGCTCTTTATTACAGACGAAGTGTTAGAAGCCAGTGTGTCACTTTGCTCTGTTGCTCATCTAACTCCCAAATATTTCTCTATTCAACCCCCTACTACTTCTGCACCCACTCACCTTTACATCTAGCTGCTTGGTGCAAAGCACTCACTGCTACCCAGGTAACAAATAAACAGCAAACTTCATGAATCACAACTTGCTGACAGTAATAACCAATCAAAAATGAATACTTTAATAAACATCAGATGGGAAGGTTTATCTGATGCTCATTGGTGTTTTTATTAGGGTTAATAAGACTCACTTCTGCCCAAAAGAGGACACAGCTTCTCCACAATTACATTGGTGTGCCAGATGCCAGATGGTTGTGTGTGTTTATAGAACATCTCTACAGAAGCTGGCCAGACAGCGTCGATTCCGGTGCAAGCACAATGGTAAGTGAAGAGGGCTGACTGTACATTTCTTATTGTCTCTACCACCCACTGAGAACTGACAGAACCTGCCTCAGCTGTAGGGCAACCTGGGGACCTCACAGGAATTAATTTGGATAAGTAATTCTTAAACACATTATTGAATTGAAAGATTTAAACGTTAATGGCGACTTTCCCTTTATAACTATAACATAACTATTTTTCACATAATTATATCTGGGCATTTCCAATCCTTTGAGCCAAGGAACCACAATTCATAGAAGCTGACCTTTTTATAGCTTCTTAATTTTAAGTATATTTTGTATAGAGCTATATTGAAAAACACTTTCCTGGCTCCTACAAATATGCAGCTGGCTTCTACATTTTTTTCTCTCTTTCATCTGGCTCCTAAATGTGAGATTATGTCATGTCCCCAATTTGTTTTAGATGAGAATTCTTTGTTAGACACATTTTTAATTGCTTAGAATGTCTGAAATAATGTGGTTTGTCTACTCTGGCAGTAACTGTAAACATTGAAAATGTGCAGAAAATCCGCTCAATTCCTTGTTCAGTACAGCCATGGGCTTTTAAAGCTAACGCTACAAAGAAAACTACTTAATCAATCTTTACTTTAAGAAATTTATACTGGAGATAGATATCATAGGGATGAATGTTCTGTGCTTTGGGTGCAGTTATAATCCATTAGAGTTTCCATGCAAGAACATTTATATTCAAAGTCAGTATTATAAAAAAATTTCTAAGTCATGCCGATCCATTAGAAAACTCACTGTTTCAATTTGTGAAACTACTCAAATTACATAAACAGTGTAACAGATAAATTATATTGACTTGTTTTTTTTTTTAACAATAATATTTACAGTGCTCTTTATTTTTGCTTGTACTTTAATAGTTGGTAATTTTATATACCGGAGAGCGGCGTGATTATTGTAGGTTATGCTTATTTGGTGCTTAAACTATCTGATTTCCCCCATAAGTCCTTGAGGAATATTATTGATAGGTAAGTAGATATATGAATAGACAGACATATGGATGGATAGATACAGTATATGGATCAATAGATATTGAGTTTATTTTTATTTTCTGGAGCATGAAATATTTTTGCATGCCTCATCATGCTTAGATTTCGCTTTGATTAACCTACAGATGCTCAAAGTATTGTGTTTCATTTTCCAACTTTCTCCTTTTACCTAATGATCAAGAAAATGTGAGTTTAACATAAACAATGCTTTTTCCCTACATCTGTGCTAGCAGGATATGGTTAGGATTTACAGAAAGCTGTAGATAAACATAATCATTTCAAAATAAACATATATAACATATATACATTTGTTTTGAAATGTTTTAAACACAGTATAAACAACTGTGATACATTTTTACTGATTCCTATAAAGATACAGTATATTGACAGATGTAACGTAGATTCAAACATCTGAGTCATAAAGCAAGATCTAAATGGATTACGGCTTGGTATTTTTCTATAATTGCAATGTGCCATAGTTCTAGGTAGGTGCTGTCAAACCTTTTTTACCTCTGTACTTTTACTGTCATGGCCAATAAACATATATCAGAAATGCGAACAGTCCAGTGACTTTATTTGTGAGTTGTGCTACTTTTGAAATTCATACGATAACCCTGATTTATTTTTTTAGTGTGTCTGGGACCCCAAAGTCTGTATCATGTAGCATAGCAAAGTAATAATATTTAGTCTAAAAAATAAGTTCTAGACATTATTACACAGTTTGCCATTTAAACAACATTTAAAGTGAGGGTAAACTCTCCCCTTTGTAAAAACAGATCTGCAATGTTAGTGATATTTTATATTGAGTTTAATTAATCAGTTATAACGAAGATGCGCTATAACTTACTTTTTAATATAGGTATAAAATTCAAATACGTTGCACTCTGCAGCCCACTGCAGAAGTCAGTTTTCCTGTGAGCTAATAGTTTAAATGCTTCTCCAATCAGCGCTCGAGCTACAACAAATGGTGCCCAAAGGGGAGCGTGCTGATTGGAGAACAGTTCAAACCTTTAGCTCACAGAAAAAGTTACTTTTAAAGTTGGGAGCGGAGCGAGGAGAATTTGAGTTTCATATCTATATTAAAAAGTAAGTTGTGGCGCAACTTCATTACAACTGATGAATTAAACTAGACTTAAATTAGTCTCCATTGCCTCAGCCACACAATATCTCTCCTCCCCCCCCCCTTTTCCAAAATTACCCACAAAACAGCCAGTCAGAGGATCGTCTTTATTGTTAATGCTGCATGTTCCTGCGCTGGTCAGTGCCTATTTCCTTCACAGAACACCTTTTTTTGTTTTGCTGCATTTTATAATCCTATAATGAAATGTAATATTAATATATATATATATATATATATATATATATATATATATATATATATATATATGGATCCTGGGTGTTTTCTCACCATTTTAAAATAATTATTACCTGTTAAGCATGTAAGTTTGCAAGCACCACCTTGCATAAGGTGTTTTACGGTAGATGGCAACTCGCATCCGGGGACTGCTATCCTAGATGGTATGTGGTACTGTTTTTGCTTCTAGTACTATGTATTTAGAGAAAAACTTGCCCAAAGTACCAAAGAATTTTTAGCAGTTTTGCTATAACTCTTTTTAAACAAAAATATATAGTTTTAGAGGTAAATTTAAAACAAAAAAAACAACAAAGTATCTATTTTTATTTATTTTTTGGCATTAAAAGAGTTTTGAGTGGATGACAATTTAAATTTATTCACAGAATTAAGATATCGTAAAAAGTAAAAATACATAAAATCATTAATTTTCACATTCCACAAAATGTCATGTCCCTTCAAGGTCTTAATCTTCAGCTATGTCTAAAATGATGCATTTTGTATAGTAGAACTGCCCAAATTCTCAAAATTGACCCTCAAAACTGTATATATCTTTAAAGAAGACAACCCAAAGTATTGATTTACGCCTATATTGGTATATTTAATGTCACCATTTGGCTGCCAAATAAAAAAAAAATGTTTTTCTTTTTTGCAAAAATTGGGATTCTCATTGAAATAATTTACACATAACTGCTGCAGTCATAAGACAAATGGTTGTAAAAGCTTCTCTGGGATCCCCCGTGTTCAGAAATAGAAGACATTCATGGCTTTGCCATTGTTTTTGGCAATTAGATGGCTGCTAATTGCAGCTGCTCACCACATTTCTGCAAATTGAAAAGGTGTTTAAAGTTGCATTCACTATCTGTATTATGAAAGTTTAATTTTGACTTGACTGTAACTTCAGTGTTTGTTCTAGTGTAGGGATTACCCTCCCACCTGACACCTTCCACTCCCTGATCCCTCCCAAACATCTCTCTCCCACTGGTCAACACCTTCTTAGATACTGGCAGACAATTTTCCAGAATGCAGTTTATTTTTATTTTTTTAAATATGTAATTTGTTTACATTTCTTTAGTGTAGGGATCCCTCCCATTTCCATAACCCCTCCCCACAAACCACTCTTCAACCCTCCCACTTTACCATGTTTGTTACTGGCAGACTGGCTGATTACTATTTTATTTTTTTATTATTTATTAAAAAAAAAATCTGTAGTGTAAGGTTCCCCTCACCCACCCCACCTCTCCCTTCCAAACAATCAATATTTATCTGCAGTGTAGGGACCCACCCCAACCCATATTTTTCTGTATCATAGGGACCCATCACTTCCTCTCTATTTCATACCAATTTTCCATATTCTAGCGAAAACCCTCCTGTGCTGGTCCGCCCACCAGACTCACTCCTTCCCACCGGCACCAACAGAAAAAGTTATGGACAGTGACACAGACAGTGTTACTTTCTGTAATGATTGGCGATCTAGCTTCATATGGTAAGGGACTTCATAGTATATATGTATAAGCATTTTGTGATTGAATTTTGGCTGTCACATGATATAGGTGAAAAGCAAATGGAACTTACTTTGAAATTTGTCAGAAAATAAATCTACTACTCATTTGAAATTCTGACTACTTTTGCATTGTCTTTTTATTTTGCATTTTTTAATTATGATATTTTTAATTATGATATTCTGCTATATTTAAAGGACCAGTCAACACTGTAGATTTGCATAATCGACAAATGCAAGATAACAAGACAATGCAATAGCACTTAGTCTGAACTTCAAATGAGTAGTAGATTTTTGTTCTGACAATTTTAAAAGTTATATCTTTTTCCACTCCCCCTGTACCATGTGACAGCCATCAGCCAATCACAAATGCATACACGTATCATGTGACAACAATCAGCCATTCACAAATGCATACACACTTATTCTTGCACCTGTTCAGTAGGAGCTGGTGACTCAAAAAGTTTAAATATAAAAAGACTGTGCATATTTTGTTAATGGAAGTAAATTGGAAAGTTGTTTGAAATTGCATGCTCTATCTGAATAATGAAAGTTTAATTTTGATTGAGTGTCCCTTTAATGGTCCTGTAAATTCACAAATAATATCCTTTTTTAAAATGTCTGGTGGCACAGGGCCAGTTTTAGGTGTTGCAAGGTGCCCTCTTTCTGCTGTTCTCACCTCCAGAGAGCTCATTTGAGTTGTGTCTACTTTATTTTCCAGAATGAATATTCCATCATAAATAAAGTAGAAATCATAGAATGAAGAATACTTTTACATTAGTTCTTCCCCTTACGTGCTTAGAATCATGTTCATGCTTTGTGTTTAGTAATTTGTGCGTCCCTAAAATATAAATGTTTTTTTTTTTTTTCTATTGTAGATAAGAATACTTGTAAAGTATCTGGTCTAACACATGATAACATATAGATGAAAATAATATAAACTATATATTTTACTCTTTTTCAGGTTTTTAGCAGCTTGCAGAAGAATAATATGAAAGTAACTGTCCTCACCAGCTGCCCTGTCTCTAACTATAAAATGTCCACCTATAATATTCCGGAGCCCTTTCTGAAAATGTTGAAGACCAAAGAATACCAGGAGGAAACACCCTGCTCTTTGATGGAACAACCCAATATAGTGGACGGTCTGCCGGCTGCAGGTGACGGACCCATTTAGTCGTATTAAGCTTTTCTACCACCAAGTTTTTAGGAATCAATGTTTTAATAGCCCATTATCAAAATATTCTCTTGGCCAACCCAATATTACTTCTCTGTTTTATGAACAATATTATATAGATTACTTGAGAAACAGAAGAAATACTCATGTTTTTTTTTTTAAACTTTATACCACAAGAGCGATAGGCACAAAAACCAATGACAGCGTTAAATTACAGTACATACATGAGAAAGTTATTACATCTTGACAAATACAGGACTCTGGCTATAGAACGGTATAAAGAGAGTCCACTGAGAGTTTCTTAATAGTCCCGCATTGACATATCAGTAAAGTCAAGGGTCACAAAATACTCATGTTTATTAATAAATGTGTTCTTAATTTTTGTGATTATGCTTAGAAACCATGGATCTAAGCTATAATGTCACATATTGTCATACTCACAATGTGATATACAGAACAGCATCAAAAGAAATATTTGTGAAAAATAGGCAATTACAAAGTACAAATAAATATAGCGGTCTATTACGTTAAAGGCACATTTAAGCTAATACATTCATTTTCTATCCTTAGATTGTGTGGAATTTAAGGTTAAAAGGTACAGGTGGGCATTCTTTCCAGAGCAGCATTTTCTCTCATTATTATCTTCATTTTTTTGGTATCCTTTGTTGGAGTAACAATGCAGTACTGGGAGTTAGCTGAACACATCAGGTGAGCTAATGACAAGATGCATATGTGTGCAGCCTACAATCGGCAGCTAGCTCCAAGTACTACATTACTGCTCCTAAGCCTAGACATGCTTTCTTTCATACAGGTGGTGATAGTCCATGATCCATTACTCCTGGGAATTTTCATTATATCCTATAATTTACTATAAAAAAAATTATAAAATATGAGGAAAAAATGAAAAAAAAAAAACACTTTTTCTAACTTTGTCCCTCAAAATCTGTTACACATCTACAGCCACCAAAAAACACCAATGCTAAATAGTTTCCAAATTTTGTCCTGAGTTTAGAAATACCCAATGTTTACATGTTCTTTGCTTTTTTTGCAAGTTATAGGGCCATAAATACAAGTAGCACTTTGCTATTTCCAAACCATTTTTTTTTCTTCAAAATTAGCGCTAGTTACATTGGGACACTGATATCTTTCAGGAATCCCTGAATATTCTTTGACATGTATATATTTCTCCAACATTGGTGTGTCCGGTCCACGGCGTCATCCATTACTTGTGGGATATTCTCCTCCCCTACAGGGAATGGCAAGGAGAGCACACAGCAAGAGCTGTCCATATAGTCCCCCTCTGGCTCCGCCCCCCCAGTCATTCTCCTTGCCGCTCTGAACAAGTAGCATCTCCACGGGGATGGTGAGGAGTTTGTGGTGTTAGTTGTAGTTTTTTATTCTTCTATCAAGAGTTTGTTATTTTAAAATAGTGCTGGTATGTACTATTTACTCTGAAACAGAAAGAGATGAAGAGTTCTGTTTAAAAGAGGAGTATGATTTTAGCAGCAGTAACTAAAATCAATTGCTGTTCCCACACAGGACTGTTGAGCTGAGAGAACTTCAGTTGGGGGGAACAGTTTGCAGACTTTTCTGCTCAAGGTATGACTAGCCATTTTTCTAACAAGACTGTCATTTTTCCCTCATGGGGATCGGTAAGCCATTTTCTTAGACTCAGACAGAATAAAGGGCTTAGTATGGGCTATAAACTGGTAGACACCTTTAGGGGCTAAATCGATTGCTTTATTTAAGTATTATATGCAGTTTAAAGTGAATTTCACACTTTTTTAATATTGGGGAACGTTTTTAGCACCAGGCACTTGTTAAGACACCTTCCCAGTCAGGAAGGGCCTTTCTCTGTAGTATGCAGAGCCTTATTTTCGCGCCATTATTGCACAGTTACTTTTGAGTTCAGTACATGCAGCTGCATGTGTGAGGGTCTGGTATCCACTGAAAACGTTCCTAGAAGGCTTCAAATACCCCCCTGGGATTGGTGAAGTCGCAACAAAGGCTGTGGCTGGGACTGTAGGGGGGTTAAAATTGCAAAAGGCTCCGGTTTCCACATTTTAAGGGTTAACAGCTTGAAAATTGGGGTGCTATACATTATGCATTAAGACACTGTGGTGAAAATTTGGTAAAGATTGGATAATTCCTTCATAGTTTTTCACATATTCAGTAATAAAGTGTGCCTTGTTTAACATTTAAAGAGACAGTAACGGTTTTGTATTAAAAATGTGGTTCCCCCTTCAAATATATGTGATAATTGTGCACAAAGCGTCCAAACAAAGTAAGGACAGTACTGTCACAAATAGTAAAGTTGCCCAAGATGATTCCTCAGATGAAGGAAGTAGACATAGTTCTACATCATCTCCTTCTGTGTCTATACCAGTTATGCCCGCACAGGCGACCCCTAGTACTTCTAGCGTGCCAATGCTTGTTACTATGCAACAATTGACGGCAGTAATGGATAACTCCATAGCTAATATTTTATCCAAAATGCCAGCATTTCAGAGAAAGCGCGATTGCTCTGTTTTAAACACTGTAGAACAGGAGGGAGCTGATGATAATTTTTCTGTCATACCCTCACACCAATCTGAAGTGGCAGTGAGGGAGGGTTTGTCAGATGGGGAAATTTCTGATACAGGAAGAATTTCTCAGCAGGCAGAACCTGATGTTGTGACATTTAAATTTAAATTAGAGCATTTCCGCGCATTACTTAAGGAGGTGCTATCTACTCTGGATGATTGTGACAATCTGGTCATCCCAGAAAAATTGTGCAAGATGGACAAGTTCCTTGAGGTCCCGGTGCACCCTGATGCTTTTCCGATACCTAAACGGGTGGCGGACATAGTGAATAAGGAGTGGCAGAAGCCAGGCATTCCTTTTGTCCCTCCTCCTATATTTAAGAAATTGTTCCCTATGGTCGGCCCCAGGAAGGACTTATGGCAAACAGTCCCTAAGGTCGAGGGGGCGGTTTCTACACTAGCCAAACGCACGACCATTCCTATTGAGGACAATTGTGCTTTAAAAGATCCTATGGATAAAAAATTGGAGGGTTTGCTTAAAAAGATTTTTGTACAGCAAGGTTACCTCCTTCAACCTATTTCGTGCATTATTCCTGTCACTACAGCGGCGTGGTTCTGGTTCGAGGAACTGGAAAAGTCGCTCAGTAGGGAGACTCCGTATGAGGAAGTCATGGACAGAATTCACGCACTTAAGTTCCTTTATTTTAGACGCCGCTTTGCAGTTAGCGAGGTATAGCGGCGAAGAATTTAGGGTTTGCAATTGTGGCGCGCAGAGCGCTCTGGCTAAAGTCTTGGTCGGCGGATGTATCTTCCAAGACAAAATTGCTTAATATCCCTTTCAAAGGTAAAACCCTTTTTGGACCAGAATTGAAAGAGATTATTTCAGACATCACTGGGGGAAAGGGCCATGCCCTCCCACAAGATAGACCTTTCAAGGCTAAGAATAAGTCCAATTTTCGTTCTTTTCGCAATTTCAGGAACGGACCGGCTTCCAACTCTGCAGCCTCTAGACAAGAGGGTAACGCTTCCCAGACTAAACACGCTTGGAAACCAATGCAAGGCTGGATCAAGGGTAAACAGGCCAAGAAGCCTGCTGCTGTTACCAAAACAGCATGAAGGGGTAGCCCCCGATCCGGGACCGGATCTAGTAGGGGGCAGACTCTCTCTCTTTGCTCAGGCTTGGGCAAGAGATGTTCAGGATCCCTGGACACTAGAAATAGTTTCTCAGGGTTATCTTCTAGAACTCAAGGAACTACCCCCAAGGGGAAGGTTCCACATGTCCCACTTATCTTCAAATCAAATAAGGAGACAGGCATTCTTACATTGTGTGGAAGACCTGTTAAAGATGGGAGTGATACACCCAGTTCCAACTGTGGAACAAGGTCAGGGATTTTACTCAAATCTGTTTGTAGTTCCCAAAAAAAGAGGGAACTTTCAGACCAATTCTGGATTTAAAAATTCTAAACAAATTTCTCAGAGTTCCATCGTTCAAAATGGAAACCATTCGAACAATTTTACCTACAATCCAGGAGGGTCAATTTATGACTACCGTGGATTTAAAGGATGCGTATCTACATATTCCTATCCACAAAGATCATCATCAGTTCCTAAGGTTTGCCTTTCTGGACAAGCATTACCAGTTTGTGGCTCTCCCATTCGGGCTAGCCACTGCTCCAAGGATTTTCACAAAGGTGCTCGGGTCCCTTCTAGCGGTTCTAAGACCAAGGGGTATTGCAGTGGCACCTTATCTGGACGACATTCTAATCCAAGAGTCGTCTCTTTCCAAAGCAAAGGCTCATACAGACATTGTTCTAGCTTTTCTCAGATCTCACGGGTGGAAGGTGAACGTAGAAAAGAGTTCCCTGTCTCCGTCGACAAGAGTTCCCTTTTGGGAACAATAATAGATTCTTTAGAAATGAAGATCTTCCTAACAGAAGTCAGAAATTCAAAGCTTCTAAACGCTTGTCAAGTTCTTCACTCTATTCTGCAGTCTTCCATAGCTCAGTGCATGGAAGTAGTAGGGTTGATGGTTGCAGCAACGGACATAGTCCCTTTTGCTCGAATTCATCTAAGACCATTACAACTGTGCATGCTCAAGCAGTGGAATGGGGACTATACAGACTTGTCTCCAATGATTCAAGTAGACCAGATGACCAGAGACTCACTCCGTTGGTGGTTGACCCAGGATCACCTGTCCCAGGGAATGAGTTTCCGCTGACCAGAGTGGGTCATTGTCACGACCGACGCCAGTCTATTAGGCTGGGGCGCGGTCTGGGATTCCCTGAAAGCTCAGGGTCTATGGTCTCGGGAAGAGTCTCTTCTCCCGATAAACATCCTGGAACTGAGAGCGATATTCAATGCTCTCCGGGCTTGGCCTCAACTAGCGAAGGCCGGATTCATATAGACAACATGACGACTGTAGCTTACATCAACCATCAGAGGGGAACAAGGAGTTCCTTGGCGATGAGAGAGGTGTCCAAAATCATCAAATGGGCGGAGGATCACTCCTGCCACCTATCTGCAATCCACATCACAGGAGTAGACAACTGGGAGGCGGATTATCTGAGTCGTCAGACTTTCCATCCGGAGGAGTGGGAACTTCACCCGGAGGTGTTTGCCCAGTTGACTCAATTATGGGGCATTCCAGACATGGATCTGATGGCGTCTCGTCAGAACTTCAAGGTTCCTTGCTACGGGTCCAGATCCAGGGATCCCAAGGCGACTCTAGTGGATTCATTAGTGGCGCCTTGGTCGTTCAACCTAGCTTATGCGTTTCCACCATTCCCTCTCCTTCCCAGGCTTGTAGCCAGGATCAAACAGGAGAAGGCCTCAGTGATTCTGATAGCCTCTGCGTGGCCGCGCAGGACTTGGTATGCAGACCTGGTGAATATGTCATCGGCTTCACCATGGAAGCTACCTTTGAGACAGGATCTTCTAGTACAAGGTCCATTCGAACATCCAAATCTAGTTTCTCTGCAGCTGACTGCTTGGAAATTGAACGCTTGATTTTTTCCAAGCGTGGGTTTTCAAATTCAGTGATAGATACTCTGGTACAAGCCAGAAAACCTGTGACTAGAAAGATTTACCATAAAATATGGAAAAAATATATCTGTTGGTGTGAATCCAAGGGATTCTCTTGGAGTAAGATTAAAATTCCTAAGATTTCTGCTTTACACAAACGACTGGCAGCTGTGCCAGAGATACAAGCTTTTGTACAGGCTTTGGTCAGAATCAAGCCTGTTTACAGACCCATGACTCCTCCTTGGAGTCTAAATTTAGTTCCTTCAGTTCTTCAAGGGGTTCCATTTGAACCTTTACATTCCATAGATACCAAATTACTTTTCTTGGAAAGTTCTGTTTTGGTTGTTATTTCTTCTGCTAGAAGAGTTTCTGAATTATCTGCTTTGCAGTGTGATCCACCCTATCTGGTGTTCCATTCAGATAAGGTTGTTTTGCGTACTAAGCCTGGTTTTCCTCCGAAAGTTGTTCCAACAAGAATGTTAACCAGCATAAGAATATCAGATTTAATGTTTTAGTTAGCAGATACAGTAGGAAAGAGAGGAAGGTCAAGAAGCTATTTAGCAGAGAAATTAAGAAAAATCAAGAAACAGTATCTCTCTCTTATATGTGAGAAAGGGTGAAAGTTGTAGAGGCATGGTTAGGTGCTGAAACTGTTATGAAAATTTTTGGCTTGTGGATTGATGACTGGCCAAATGCTGTAAAAAAATATTCGATGTGATTTATTGTTGTTTATTATTTGGTTTTCAAACAATATAAATCAAGGAATATGAGAATTGTAGAACTTAATATAATAACGGGTGGAAATGTTTCAATGTGGAGCTGCGCCTCCAATCACATGTAATATCTGAGTGAATTTCCAATAAAACATTTGAAAACCAAAAAAAAAAAAAAAAAAAAAAAAAAGAATGTTAACCAGCAAATACTTGTTCCTTCTCTGTGTCCGAATCCAGTTTCAAAGAAGGAACGTTTGTTACACAATTTAGATGTAGTTTGTGCTTTAAAGTCCTATTTAGAAGCCACAAAGGATTTTAGACAAACCTCATCTTTGTTTGTCGTTTACTCTAGTAAGAGGAGAGGGCAAAAAGCTACTGCTACCTCTCTTCTTTCGAGAAAAGTATTATCAGATTGACTTATGAGACTGCCGGACGGCAGCCTCCTGAACGAATCACAGCTCACTCTACTAGGGCTGTGGCTTCCTATGAGCCTTCAAGAACGAGGCTTCTGTTGATCAGATATGTAAGGCAGAGACTTGGTCTTCTCTGCACACTTTTGCCAGATTCTACAAATTTGATACTTATGCTTCTTCGGAGGCTTTTTTTGGGAGAAAGGTTTTGCAAGCCGTGGTGCCTTCTGTTTAGGTAACCTGATTTGCTCCCTCCCTTCATCCGTGTCCTAAAGCTTTGGTATTGGTTCCCACAAGTAATGGATGACGCCGTGGACCGGACACACCAATGTTGGGGAAAACAGAATTTATGCTTACCTGATAAATTACTTTCTCCAGCGGTGTGTCCGGTCCACGGCCCGCCCTGGTTTTTTAATCAGGTTTGAAAAATTTTCTTTCTCTATACACTACAGTCACCACGGCACCCTATGGTTTCTCCTTTTTCTCTTAACCGTCGGTCGAATGACTGGGGGGGGCGGAGCCAGAGGGGGACTATATGGACAGCTCTTGCTGTGTGCTCTCCTTGCCATTCCCTGTAGGGGAGGAGAATATCCCACAAGTAATGGATGACGCCGTGGACCAGACACACCGTTGGAGAAAGTAATTTATCAGGTAAGCATAAATTCTGTTTTTTTTTAAGAAGACATCCCAAAGTATTCTAAGGGAATTGTATAGAGTGGCGCTCTGTGAGGAGCTAAAAGAGTGTATGTATAAACAGATTTAATCAAGGGAATTTCCGGCTAATTCAGTCGGTAATATATTAGACCAAAGAAAGAGGATTGTATATTCAAATAAGCAAAGTGGGTATTTATTGATTATATAAAATGTGTCTATTATGTTATAAAATTAATATATCTAGTATCAATATCTAAAAACCTCCTAAAGAAACTTATAATTCAAAAGTCAGGATGTGGCCACATCTCTAAAAAACCTTCTAATATAATTCCATAGGTAATTAAAATGTATTCTACGAGTAAGCTGTTGGACTTAAAATCAATGCTAGGTATGTCACTTAAATTCTGTTATTTAGTGATTAGACACAATGCATAATTACATAATACATTTGAGGAAAAATAAAATATTCAAAAAATTCCTTTGTGTAATTGTGAGCAATGATTCGTTATGGATAAACAGCTGTTTCTCTTGTTAAGTGTGTTCAGTCCACGGGTCATCCATTACTTATGGGATATATTCTCCTTCCCAACAGGAAGTTGCAAGAGGATCACCCAAGCAGAGCTGCTATATAGCTCCTCCCCTCACATGTCATACCCAGTCATTCTCTTGCAAGTCTCAACAAAGAAGGAGGTCGCGAGAGGAGATAGGAGTTTTTTTTACCTAATTATTCTTCAATCAAAAGTTTATTATTTTAAAATGGCACCGGAGTGTGCTGTTTTTTCTCTCAGGCAGTATTTAGAAGAAGAATCTGCCTGCGTTTTCTATGATCTTAGCAGACGTAACTAAGATCCACTGGCTGTTCTCGCACATTCTGAGGAGTGGGGTAACTTCAGAAAAGGGAATAGCATGCGGGGTCCCCCGCAAATGAGGTATGTGCAGTAATTTTTTCTAGGAATGGAATTGACTAAGAAAACATTGCTGTTACCCATATGATGTAAGTACAGCCTTTAATGCAGTAGTAGCGACTAGTAGCGACTGGTATCAGGCTGATAAATGTATGCGCAGTTGAGTTATTTTCTAGGGACTAGAATTTGACTGAGAAAATACTGTTAATACTGAAATAAATGTATGAGCCTTAACTGCAGTAGAAGCGACTGGTAGCAGGCTTAGTGATAACTTTGCATAACACTGGAAAGTTGTTTTTAAAACGTTTACTGGCATGTTATTCGTTTTGTGAGGTACTTTGGTGATAAATCTTTTTGGGCATGATTTTTTTCCATATGGCTAACGTATATTTCTGCATAGAAACCGTTGTAACAGGTCTCCCACTGTTGTAATATGAGTGGGAGGGGCCTTTTTTAGCGCCTTGTTGCGCAGTTAAAATTCTAGCACAGTCTTCCTGCTTCTTCCTCATTGATCCAGGACGTCTCCAGAGAGCTCAGGGGTCTTCAAAATTCATTTTTGAGGGAGGTAATCAGTCACAGCAGACCTGTGACAGTGTGTTTGACTGTGATAAAAGCGTTAAATCTTAAATTGATTATCCGTTTTTGGGTATTGAGGGGTTAATCATCCGTTTGCTAGTGGGTGCAATCCTCTGCTAAATTCATACATTTACTGTTAAAATTGTTGGCTATAACTGAATTAGTTCATTGTTATTTCAACTGTGACAGTTTTTTGTGTTTTTAAAAGCGCTGCAGCGTTTTTTCTATTGCTTGTAAATTTATTGAAAGATTTTCCAAGCTTGCTAGCCTTCATTGCTAGTCTGTTTAAACATGTCTGATACAGATGAATCTACTTGTTCATTATGTTTAAAAGCCAATGTGGAGCCCAATAGAAATATGTGTACCAATTGTATTGATGTTACTTTAAATAAAAGTCAGTCTTTACTGGTAAAGAAATTATCACCAGACAACGAGGGGGAAGTTATGCCGCCTAACTCTCCTCACGTGTCAGTACCTTCGCCTCCCGCTCAGGAGGTGCGTGAGATTTTGGCGCCAAGTACATCAAGGCCCTTACAAATCACTTTGCATGATATGGCTAATGTTATGAAAGAAGTATTATCTAATTTGCCTGAGTTAAGAGGCAAGCGCGATAGCTCTGGGTTTAGGACAGAGCGCGCCGATGACACGAGAGCCATGTCCGATACTGCGTCACAATTTGCAGAACATGAGGACGGAGAGCTTCATTCTGTGGGTGACGGATCTGATCCGGGGAGACCGGATTCAGAAATTTCAAATTTTAAATTTAAGCTTGAGAACCTCCGTGTATTGCTAGGGGAGGTGTTAGCGGCTCTGAATGATTGCGACACGGTTGCAATCCCAGAGATATTATGTAGGCTGGATAAATACTATGCGGTACCGGTGTGTACTGACGTTTTTCCTATACCTAAAAGGCTTACAGAGATTATTAGCAAGGAGTGGGATAGACCCGGTGTGCCCTTTTCCCCTCCTCCGATATTTCGAAAAATGTTCCCAATAGACGCCACCACACGAGACTTATGACAGACGGTCCCTAAGGTGGAGGGAGCAGTTTCTACTTTAGCCAAGCGTACCACTATCCCGGTGGAGGATAGTTGTGCTTTCTCAGATCCAATGGATAAAAAATTAGAAGGTTACCTTAAGAAAATGTTTGTTCAACAAGGTTTTATATTACAGCCCCTTGCATGCATTGCGCCCGTCACTGCTGCTGCGGCATTCTGGTTTGAGTCTCTGGAAGAGGCTATTCGCACAGCACCATTGGATGAGATTATGACCAAGCGTAAAGCCCTTAAGCTAGCTAATGCATTTGTTTCGGATGCCGTTGTGCATTTAACCAAACTAACGGCTAAGAACTCCGGATTCGCCATCCAGGCGCGCAGAGCGCTATGGCTTAAATCCTGGTCAGCAGATGTAACTTCTAAATCTAAATTGCTTAATTTCTTTCATGTAATTAGCAAGAGTCCATGAGCTAGTGACGTATGGGATATACATTCCTACCAGGAGGGGCAAAGTTTCCCAAACCTCAAAATGCCTATAAATACACCCCTCACCACACCCACAATTCAGTTTTACAAACTTTGCCTCCGATGGAGGTGGTGAAGTAAGTTTGTGCTAGATTCTACGTTGATATGCGCTCCGCAGCAAGTTGGAGCCCGGTTTTCCTCTCAGCGTGCAGTGAATGTCAGAGGGATGTGAGGAGAGTATTGCCTATTTGAATGCAGTGATCTCCTTCTAAGGGGTCTATTTCATAGGTTCTCTGTTATCGGTCGTAGAGATTCATCTCTTACCTCCCTTTTCAGATCGACGATATACTCTTATATATACCATTACCTCTGCTGATTCTCGTTTCAGTACTGGTTTGGCTATCTGCTATATGTAGATGAGTGTCCTGGGGTAAGTAAGTCTTATTTTCTGTGACACTCCTAGCTATGGTTGGGCACTTTGTTTATAAAGTTCTAAATATATGTATTCAAACATTTATTTGCCTTGACTCAGAATGTTCAACTTTCCTTATTTTCAGACAGTCAGTTTCATATTTGGGATAATGCATTTTAATTTAACATTTTTCTTACCTTAAAATTTGACTTTTTCTCTGTGGGCTGTTAGGCTCGCGGGGGCTGAAAATGCTTCATTTTATTGCGTCATTCTTGGCGCGGACTTTTTTGGCGCAAAAATTCTATTTCCGTTTCCGGCGTCATACGTGTCGCCGGAAGTTGCGTCATTTTTTTGACGTTATTTTGCGCCAAAAATGTCGGCGTTCCGGATGTGGCGTCATTTTTGGCGCCAAAAAGCATTTAGGCGCCAAATAATGTGGGCGTCTTATTTGGCGCGAAAAAATATGGGCGTCACTTTTGTCTCCACATTATTTAAGTCTCATTTTTTATTGCTTCTGGTTGCTAGAAGCTTGTTCTTTGGCATTTTTTCCCATTCCTGAAACTGTCATTTAAGGAATTTGATCAATTTTGCTTTATATATATGTTGTTTTTTCTCTTACATATTGCAAGATGTCTCACGTTGCATCTGAGTCAGAAGATACTACAGGAAAATCGCTGTCAAGTGCTGAATCTACCAAAGCTAAGTGTATCTGCTGTAAACTTTTGGTAGCTATTCCTCCAGCTGTTGTTTGTATTGATTGTCATGACAAACTTGTTAAAGCAGATAATATTTCCTTTAGTAAAGTACCATTGCCTGTTGCAGTTCCTTCAACATCTAAGGTGCAGAATGTTCCTGATAATATAAGAGATTTTGTTTCTGAATCCATAAAGAAGGCTATGTCTGTTATTTCTCCTTCTAGTAAACGTAAAAAATCTTTTAAAACTTCTCTCCCTACAGATGAATTTTTAAATGAACATCATCATTCTGATTCTGATGATTCCTCTGGTTCAGAGGATTCTGTCTCAGAGGTTGATGCTGATAAATCTTCATATTTATTTAAAATGGAATTTATTCGTTCTTTACTTAAAGAAGTACTAATTGCTTTAGAAATAGAGGATTCTGGTCCTCTTGATACTAATTCTAAACGTTTAGATAAGGTATTTAAAGCTCCTGTGGTTATTCCAGAAGTTTTTCCTGTTCCTAATGCTATTTCTGCAGTAATTTCCAAAGAATGGGATAATTTGGGTAATTCATTTGCTCCTTCTAAACGTTTTAAGCAATTATATCCTGTGCCGTCTGACAGATTAGAATTTTGGGACAAGATCCCTAAAGTTGATGGGGCTATTTCTACCCTTGCTAAACGTACTACTATTCCTACGTCAGATGGTACTTCGTTTAAGGATCCTCTAGATAGGAAAATTGAGTCCTTTCTAAGAAAAGCTTATCTGTGTTCAGGTAATCTTCTTAGACCTGCTATATCTTTGGCTGATGTTGCTGCAGCTTCAACTTTTTGGTTGGAAACTTTAGCGCAACAAGTAACACATTGTGATTCTCATGATATTATTATTCTTCTTCAGCATGCTAATAATTTTATCTGTGATGCCATTTTTGATATCAGAGTTGATGTCAGGTTTATGTCTCTAGCTATTTTAGCTAGAAGAGCTTTATGGCTTAAAACTTGGAATGCTGATATGGCTTCTAAATCAACTTTACTTTCCATTTCTTTCCAGGGTAACAAATTATTTGGTTCTCAGTTGGATTCCATTATTTCAACTGTTACTGGTGGGAAAGGAACTTTTTTACCACAGGGCTAATAATCGTTTTCGTTCCTTTCGTTTCAACAAAGAACAAAAGCCTGATCCTTCATCCTCAGGAGCAGTTTCAGTTTGGAGACCATCTCCAGTCTGGAATAAATCCAAGCCAGCTAGAAAGGCAAAGCCTGCTTCTAAGTCCACATGAAGGTGCGGCCCTCATTCCAGCTCAGCTGGTAGGGGGCAGGTTACGTTTTTTCAAGGAAATTTGGATCAATTCTGTTCACAAACTTTGGATTCAGTGCATTGTTTCAGAAGGGTACAGAATTGGTTTCAAGTTGAGACCTCCTGCAAAGAGATTTTTTCTTTCCCGTGTCCAAGTAAATCCAGTAAAAGCTCAAGCATTTCTGAAATGTTTTTCAGATCTAGAGTTGACTGGAGTAATTATGCCAGTTCCAGTTCCGGAACAGGGGATGGGGTTTTATTCAAATCTCTTCATTGTACCAAAGAAGGAGAATTCTTTCAGACCAGTTCTGGATCTAAAAATATTGAATCGTTATGTAAGGATACCAACGTTCAAGATGGTAACTGTAAGGCTATCTTACCTTTTGTTCAGCAAGGGAATTATATGTCCACAATAGATTTACAGGATGCATATCTGCATATTCCGATTCATCCAGATCATTATCAGTTCCTGAGATTCTCGTTTCTGGACAAGCATTACCAGTTTGTGGCTCTGCCGTTTGGCCTAGCTACAGCTCCAAGAATTTTTACAAAGGTTCTCGGTGCCCTTCTGTCTGTAATCAGAGAACAGGGTATTGTGGTATTTCCTTATTTGGACGATATCTTGGTACTTGCTCAGTCTTTACATTTAGCAGAATCTCATACGAATCGACTTGTGTTGTTTCTTCAAGATCATGGTTGGAGGATCAATTTACCAAAAAGTTCTTTGATTCCTCAGACAAGGGTAACCTTTCTGGGTTTCCAGATAGATTCAGTGTCCATGACTCTGTCTTTAACAGACAAGAGACGTCTAAAATTGATTGCAGCTTGTCGAAACCTTCAGTCACAATCATTCCCTTCGGTAGCCTTATGCATGGAAATTCTAGGTCTTATGACTGCTGCATCGGACGCGATCCCCTTTGTTCGGTTTCACATGCGACCTCTTCAGCTCTGTATGCTGAAGCAATGGTGCAAGGATTACACGAAGATTTCTCAATTAATATCTTTAAAACCGATTGTTCGACACTCTCTAACATGGTGGACAGATCACCATCGTTTAATTCAGGGGGCTTCTTTTGTGCTTCCGACCTGGACTGTAATTTCAACAGATGCAAGTCTCACAGGTTGGGGAGCTGTGTGGGGATCTCTGACGGCACAAGGAGTTTGGGAATCTCAGGAGGTGAGATTACCGATCAATATTTTGGAACTCCGTGCAATTTTCAGAGCTCTTCAGTTTTGGCCTCTTCTGAAGAGAGAATCGTTCATTTGTTTTCAGACAGACAATGTCACAACTGTGGCATACATCAATCATCAAGGAGGGACTCACAGTCCTCTGGCTAAGAAAGAAGTATCTCGAATTTTGGTTTGGGCGGAATCCAGCTCCTGTCTAATCTCTGCGGTTCATATCCCAGGTGTAGACAATTGGGAAGCGGATTATCTCAGTCGCCAAACGTTGCATCCGGGCGAATGGTCTCTTCACCCAGAGGTATTTCTTCAGATTGTTCAAATGTGGGAACTTCCAGAAATAGATCTGATGGCGTCCCATCTAAACAAGAAACTTCCCAGGTATCTGTCCAGATCCCGGGATCCTCAGGCGGAGCCAGTGGATGCATTATCACTTCCTTGGAAGTATCATCCTGCCTATATCTTTCCGCCTCTAGTTCTTCTTCCAAGAGTAATCTCCAAGATTCTGAAGGAATGCTCGTTTGTTCTGCTGGTAGCTCCGGCATGGCCTCACAGGTTTTGGTATGCGGATCTTGTCCGGATGGCCTCTTGCCATCCGTGGACTCTTCCGTTAAGACCAGACCTTCTGTCACAAGGTCCTTTTTTCCATCAGGATCTGAAATCCTTAAATTTAAAGGTATGGAGATTGAACGCTTGATTCTTGGTCAAAGAGGTTTCTCTGACTCTGTGATTAATACTATGTTACAGGCTCGTAAATCTGTATCTCGAGAGATATATTATAGAGTCTGGAAGACTTATATTTCTTGGTGTCTTTCTCATCATTTTTCCTGGCATTCTTTTAGAATACCCAGAATTTTACAGTTCCTTCAGAATGGTTTAGATAAGGGTTTGTCCACAAGTTCTTTGAAAGGACAAATCTCTGCTCTTTCTGTTCTTTTTCACAGAAAGATTGCTATTCTTCCTGATATTC
Source organism: Bombina bombina (assembly GCF_027579735.1). NCBI lineage: Eukaryota > Metazoa > Chordata > Amphibia > Anura > Bombinatoridae > Bombina > Bombina bombina. The sequence goes on from NC_069501.1 coordinate 94,764,544, forward strand.
ATTGTTTTGTACAAGCTTTGGTTCGTATAAAACCTGTCATTAAGTCAATTTCTCCTCCTTGGAGTTTGAATTTGGTTCTGGGAGCTCTTCAAGCTCCTCCGTTTGAACCTATGCATTTATTGGACATTAAATTACTTTCTTGGAAAGTTTTGTTCCTTTTGGCCATCTCTTCTGCCAGAAGAGTTTCTGAATTATCTGCTCTTTCTTGTGAGTCTCCTTTTCTGATTTTTCATCAGGATAAGGCGGTGTTGCGAACTTCTTTTGAATTTTTACCTAAAGTTGTGAATTCCAACAACATTAGTAGAGAAATTGTGGTTCCTTCATTATGTCCTAATCCTAAGAATTCTAAGGAGAAATCGTTGCATTCTTTGGATGTTGTTAGAGCTTTGAAATATTATGTTGAAGCTACGAAATCTTTTCGTAAGACTTCTAGTCTATTTGTTATCTTTTCCGGTTCTAGAAAAGGCCAGAAAGCTTCTGCCATTTCTTTGGCATCTTGGTTGAAATCTTTAATTCATCTTGCCTATGTTGAGTCGGGTAAAACTCCGCCTCAGAGAATTACAGCTCATTCTACTAGGTCAGTTTCTACTTCCTGGGCGTTTAGGAATGAAGCTTCGGTTGACCAGATCTGCAAAGCAGCAACTTGGTCCTCTTTGCATACTTTTACTAAATTCTACCATTTTGATGTATTTTCTTCTTCTGAAGCAGTTTTTGGTAGAAAAGTACTTCAGGCAGCGGTTTCAGTTTGAATCTTCTGCTTATGTTTTTCGTTAAACTTTATTTTGGGTGTGGATTATTTTCAGCAGGAATTGGCTGTCTTTATTTTATCCCTCCCTCTCTAGTGACTCTTGTGTGGAAAGATCCACATCTTGGGTAGTCATTATCCCATACGTCACTAGCTCATGGACTCTTGCTAATTACATGAAAGAAAACATAATTTATGTAAGAACTTACCTGATAAATTCATTTCTTTCATATTAGCAAGAGTCCATGAGGCCCGCCCTTTTTTTGTGGTGGTTATGATTTTGTATAAAGCACAATTATTCCAATTCCTTATTTTATATGCTTTCGCACTTTTTTATCACCCCACTTCTTGGCTATTCGTTAAACTGAATTGTGGGTGTGGTGAGGGGTGTATTTATAGGCATTTTGAGGTTTGGGAAACTTTGCCCCTCCTGGTAGGAATGTATATCCCATACGTCACTAGCTCATGGACTCTTGCTAATATGAAAGAAATGAATTTATCAGGTAAGTTCTTACATAAATTATGTTATTCCTTTCAAAGGGCAAACCTTATTCGGGCCCGGCTTGAAAGAAATTATTGCTGACATTACTGGAGGTAAGGGTCACACCCTTCCTCAGGACAGGGCCAAATCAAAGGCCAAACAGTCTAATTTTCGTGCCTTTCGTAATTTCAAGGCAGGAGCAGCATCAACTTCCTCCGCTCCAAAACAGGAAGGGACTGCTACTCGTTACAGACAGGGTTGGAAAGGCAACCAGTCCTGGAACAAGGGAAAGCAGGCCAGAAAACCTACTTCTGCCCCTAAGACAGCATGAAGAAAGGGCCCCCTATCCGGAAACGGATCTAGTGGGGGGCAGACTTTCTCTCTTCGCCCAGGCCTGGGCAAGAGATGTCCAGGATCCCTGGGCATTGGAGATCATATCTCAGGGATATCTTCTGGACTTCAAAACTTCTCCTCCACAAGGGAGATTTCATCTGTCAAGGTTATCAACAAACCTAATAAAGAAAGAGGCATTTCTACGATGTGTACAAGACCTCTTAGTAATGGGAGTGATCCACCCGGTTCCACGGACGGAACAAGGGCAAGGTTTTTACTCAAATCTGTTTGTGGTTCCCAAAAAAGAGAGAACCTTCAGGCCAATCTTGGACCTGAAGATCTTAAACAAATTCCTAAGGGTTCCATCGTTCAAAATGGAAACTATTCGAACCATCCTACCCATGATCCAAGAGGGTCAGTATATGACCACAGTGGACTTAAAGGATGCCTACCTTCATATACCGATTCACAAAGATCATTATCGGTACCTAAGGTTTGCCTTTCTAGACAGGCATTACCAGTTTGTAGCTCTTCCCTTCGGGTTGGCTACGGCCCCGAGAATTTTTACAAAGGTTCTGGGCTCGCTTCTGGCGGTACTTAGACCGCGAGGCATAGCGGTGGCTCCGTACCTAGACGACATTCTGATACAAGCGTCAAGTTTTCAAAATGCAAAGTCTCATACAGAGATAGTTCTAGCATTTCTGAGGTCGCATGGGTGGAAAGTGAACATGGAAAAGAGTTCTCTGTTCCCACTCACAAGGGTTCCCTTTCTAGGGACTCTTATAGATTCTGTAGAGATGAAGATTTACCTGACGGAGTCCAGGTTATCAAAAATCCTAAATGCTTGCCGTGTCCTTCATTCCATTCCAAGCCCATCAGTAGCTCAGTGCATGGAAGTAATCGGCTTAATGGTCGCGGCAATGGACATAGTGACATTTGCGCGCCTACATCTCAGACCGCTGCAACTATGCATGCTAAGTCAGTGGAATGGGGATTACTCAGATCTGTCCCCTTTACTAAATCTGGACCAGGAGGCCAGAGATTCTCTTCTCTGGTGGTTGTCGCGGGTTCATCTGTCCAAAGGAATGACTTTTCGCAGACCAGATTGGACGATTGTAACAACAGATGCCAGCCTACTAGGCTGGGGTGCAGTCTGGAACTCCCTGAAGGCTCAGGGATCGTGGACTCAGGAGGAGAAACTCCTCCCAATAAACATTCTGGAATTAAGAGCAATATTCAATGCTCTTCTAGCTTGGCCTCAGTTAGCAACACTGAGGTTCATCAGATTTCAGTCGGACAACATCACGACTGTGGCTTACATCAATCATCAAGGGGGAACCAGGAGTTCCCTAGCGATGTTGGAAGTCTCGAAGATAATTCGCTGGGCAGAATCTCACTCTTGTCATCTGTCAGCGATCTACATCCCAGGCGTGGAGAAGTGGGAGGCGGATTTTCTAAGTCGCCAGACCTTTCATCCGGGGGAGTGGGAACTTCACCCGGAGGTGTTTGCTCAACTGATTCTTCGTTGGGGCGAACCGGAGCTGGATCTCATGGCATCTCGCCAGAACGCCAAGCTTCCTTGTTACGGATCCAGGTCCAGGGACCCGGGAGCGGTGCTGGTAGATGCATTAGCAGCCCCTTGGGTTTTCAACATGGCTTATGTGTTTCCACCATTTCCGTTGCTACCTCGACTGATTGCCAGGATCAAACAGGAAAGAGCATCGGTGATTCTGATAGCGCCTGCGTGGCCACGCAGGACCTGATATGCAGACCTAGTGGACATGTCGTCCTGTCCACCATGGTCTCTGCCTCTGAGGCAGGACCTTCTAATTCAGGGTCCTTTCAACCATCCAAGCCTAATTTCTCTGAGGCTGACTGCATGGAGATTGAACGCTTGGTTCTATCAAAGCGTGGTTTTTCGGAGTCGGTTATTGATACGTTAATACAGGCTCGGAAACCTGTTACCAGAAAAATTTACCATAAGATATGGCGTAAATATTTATATTGGTGTGAATCCAAGAGTTACTCATGGAGTAAGGTTAGGATTCCTAGGATATTGGCTTTTCTACAAGAAGGTTTAGAAAAGGGTTTATCCGCTAGTTCGTTAAAGGGACAGATTTCTGCTCTGTCTATTCTTTTACACAAACGTCTGGCAGAGAATCCAGACGTCCAGGCTTTTTGTCAGGCTTTGGCTAGGATTAAGCCTGTGTTTAAAACTGTTGCTCCTCCGTGGAGCTTAAACTTGGTTCTTAAAGTTCTTCAGGGTGTTCCGTTTGAACCCCTTCATTCCATTGATATTAAGCTTTTATCTTGGAAAGTTATGTTTTTGATGGCTATTTCCTCGGCTCGAAGAGTCTCTGAGTTATCTGCCTTACATTGCGATTCTCCTTATCTGATTTTTCATTCAGACAAGGTAGTTCTGCGTACTAAACCTGGGTTTTTACCTAAGGTTGTTTCTAACAGGAATATCAATCAAGAGATTGTTGTTCCTTCATTATGTCCTAATCCTTCTTCAAAGAAGGAACGTCTTTTGCATAATCTGGACGTAGTCCGTGCTCTGAAGTTCTACTTACAGGCAACTAAAGATTTTCGGCAAACTTCTTCTCTGTTTGTCGTTTATTCTGGTCAGAGGAGAGGTCAAAAGGCTTCGGCCACCTCTCTCTCTTTTTGGCTTCGTAGCATAATACGTTTAGCCTATGAGACTGCTGGACAGCAGCCTCCTGAAAGAATTACAGCTCATTCCACTAGAGCTGTGGCTTCCACCTGGGCCTTTAAGAATGAGGCCTCTGTTGAACAGATTTGCAAGGCTGCAACTTGGTCTTCACTTCATACCTTTTCAAAATTTTACAAATTTGACACTTTTGCTTCTTCGGAGGCTGTTTTTGGGAGAAAGGTTCTACAGGCAGTGGTTCCTTCTGTTTAATGTTCCTGCCTTGTCCCTCCCATCATCCGTGTACTTTAGCTTTGGTATTGATATCCCATAAGTAATGGATGACCCGTGGACTGAACACACTTAACAAGAGAAAACATAATTTATGCTTACCTGATAAATTTATTTCTCTTGTAGTGTGTTCAGTCCACGGCCCGCCCTGTCTTTTTTTGAGGCAGTTCTAAATTTTATTTAAAACTCCAGTCACCACTGCACCCTATAGTTTTTCCTTTCTCGTCTTGTTTCGGTCGAATGACTGGATATGACATGTGAGGGGAGGAGCTATATAGCAGCTCTGCTTGGGTGATCCTCTTGCAACTTCCTGTTGGGAAGGAGAATATATCCCATAAGTAATGGATGACCCGTGGACTGAACACACTACAAGAGAAATAAATTTATCAGGTAAGCATAAATTATGTTTTTATATGCCAGCACTAAGAACGTGTTAATATTACGTTTTGTAGGTCACTTTTGAAAGAGGAAAAAATATATCCTTTCAAGTCCGTATTAGAGACCTATATTCTTATGGTGTATTAGTTCCAAAAGCGATTCCAATACAATTAGTGTGTAGCTCACCATAGATAAGGCAAAAGATCGATGTTTTTTAGATTTGTCTTAGATCTGCTATTCCCATGAAGCAAAAGTCTCAAGTAGTTTTAATGCTGACCGGTCAGTTTAACGTAATGTAGGTAATGGTATTTTATGTTACCGGACCTCTGATGTGGCTAGTTCTCTGTCGGCTGCATTCGTGACAGGCTTTGGAGGCTGTTAGTTTTACCATGCTGAGTTCTTAGTAGCTCCATAGCGTGTATACAGCGTCTTCACTGCCTTTCCGGTCACCTGACCTATTCCACCAATCAGGAAGCCGGTAGATAGTTCTGGCTCCAAATTTGAGAAGTGGGGTTTCTTTTACAATCGTTCTTCCAAAGTATCCAAATCTTTTACAATCTTGTAGTCCTGGAAAACGAGTCTCTCTGCTACTACTTCCATTATCTAACTTGATTTGTTCCTTTGGTATCCTTTGTTAAAAAAACATACCAAGGTAGGCTCAGGAGATCTTGTCAATAGCTCCTGTGTGTAACAACGCAACACACACTTGCTGGAACTTATCCCAAAGTATTGATCTATGCCCATTTTGGTATATTTCATGCCACCATTTCACCGCCAAATGCGATCAAATAAAAAAAATTGTTCACTTTTTCACAAATTTTTTCATAAACTTTAGGTTTCTCACTGAAATTATTTACAAACAACTTGTGCAATTATGGCATGAATGGTTGTAAAAGCTTCTCTGGAATCCCACATGTGTATTATGCCCAGCAGTGAAGGGGTTAATTAGGGAGCTTGTAAGGTTAATTTTAGCTTTAGTGTAGTAGACAACCGCAAGTATTGATCTAGGCCCATTTTGGTATATTTCATGTCACCAATTCACCGCCAAATGCGATCAAATTAAAAAAAAAACCAAATTTTTCAGAATTTTAGGTTTCTCACTGAAATTATTTACAAACAGGTTGTGCAATTATGGCACAAATGGTTGTAAATGCTTCTCTGGGATCCCCTTTGTTCAGAAATAGCAGACATACAGTATATGGCTTTGGCGTTGCTTTTTGGTAATTAGAAGGCCGCTAAATGCCACTGCGGATCACACGTGTATTTTGTCTAGCAGTGAAGGGGTTAATTAGGTAGCTTGTAGGGGGCTTGCAGGGTTAATTTTAGCTTTAGTGTAGAGATCAGCCTCCCACCTGACACATCACACCCCCTGATCCCTCCCAAACAGCTCTCTTCCCTCCCCCACCCCACAATTGTCCCCGCCATCTTAAGTAGTGGCAGAAAGTCTGCCAGTACTAAAATAAGTTTTTTTTTTTAATGTATATATTTTTTTAAAAGTCATATTCTGCTGTGTAGGATTCCCCCTTATCCCCCCCCAAACAGCTCTCTAACCCTCCCCCTCCCAGTGTAGCTTCCAACCCCCTCCCAGATCCCTTAGATCCCAATTCCCTCCCTCCCTCCTCTCTCCCACTTTATTTTCCAAAATGTTCCATAGTGTAGAGGTTCCCTCCCGCCCTGTGCACGCGTGTGCTCCCGGTGACTCCGTCCGCGATCCCGCCCTCTCTGACTGATTGCTCACACCGATGGCCGCCCACCTGCCTCCCACATTGGTTCCCACCCACCAATGATCACGGCCATTGATGTCCGATGCAGAGAGGGCCACAGAGTGGCTCTCTCTGCATCGGATGGCTAAAAACTGTTATGGCAGGATGACTCAATATCGAGGCATCACTGCAATGACAGGAAAGCATCTGGAAGCGATCAGGATCGCTTCCACTGCTTTCAAAGACCAACGACGTACGGGGTATGTCCTCGGTCGTTAACTGCATCATCGGTCGTTTAGGGGTTAAGGCCCATTTCTCCTGCAGAGTACAGTGATTGATGGATGTATTTGGAGTATAGATAGTGGCCTACTTTTCACCTATTGGGATTCAGTCACAAGCAGTACCACGGATGTCGCAGAGACTTGTCCTTTGCCGCCTCCTGTTGGTTTGTCGATATACTTTGGAACATAGTTCCTTCTTTTAAAAGGAAGTTGAAATCCTCCCATAGAAGGGATTTTAAGCAGGCAGGTTTCTTTTTCGATCAGCAGTTTCTATTACTGACGTGACTGCTGCTTCTTCCTTTTGGTTAAATAATCTTTCTGGGCAGGTTTCTGATGATTCTGCTTGTGAAGATTTGTTTAAACCTTTTTGGAGTTGCTTAAATGGGCTGTTTTTTATTTGTGATGCTATTTTTGTCGTCATTAAGTTTTATGCTAATGTATGTGTTTGGCAGTACCTTCTAAAAGGGCTTTATGGTTAAAGGGACATGAAACCCAAAAACATTATTTGTGATTCAGATAGAACATACAGTTTTAAACAACTTTCCAATTTACTTCTGTTTAATTTGCTTGCTTCTCTTGTTATCCTTTGCTGAAAGGTTAATCTAGGTAATCTCAGACGCAGCAAAGAACCTAGGTGGCTGCATATAGTTGGAAACCAGTAGTGCATTGCTGCTCCTTCAACAAATGATACCAAGAGAATGAAGCAAATTTGATAGTAGAAGTAAATTGGAAAGTTGTTTAAAATTGTATGTTCTACCTTAATCATGAAATAATATTTTTGAGTTTCACGTCCCTTTAAGTCTTAGTATGCTAATATGGTTTCTAAATCCAGGTTTTTATCTTTCTTTTCAGGGATAGATGTTGTTTGGATCCTATTACCTGTACTGTGATGGAAGCTAAATGAGCCCTGGACTAGAAATACAATTTTAATCTCCTAACCCTTTTTGTCCCTTTCTTCTGAACAGTGCACATAAATCTGATTCCTCCACTGAGAAGCAAGGTTGCTCTGGTTCTGTCTAGAAGCCAAGTTCTAACTTGAACAAATCTGAGCAGTCCAAGAAAACTACTCCCTTATCCAAATCTGCTTAAGGTGTGGCCCCCGACCCAGAAGCTCTGGTAGGGGGCAGGTTAATCTCTGGCTTCCAAGTATAGTGTCCCACCGTTATCAAATAGGTTTCAGAATGTCTTCCACTGAAGGTTTTTTCTGTCCAATGTTCTGAGAAATCCTGTGAAGGCTCATGCCTTTTTTATTTAGTATTGGATCTAGAATCTATGGGATTGATTGTTCCTGTTCCCTTATTGGTACGGGTAATTTGGGGTTTTATTCTCACCGCTTCATTATTCCTTTTAAAGGAAAGAAATTTCAGACCAGTTTTGGATCTAAAGGATCTGCACTAATTTCTCAGATTTCCTACTTTCTAAATGGAGACTATTCATACATTTCTGCCTTTTGTTTTATAAGGTCAGTTTATGTCCACAATAGATTTATAAGATGCTTACCTTCATGCTCCCATTCTCAAAGAACATCTTCAGTTTCCTAGGTTTGCTTTTCTGGACTAGCATTTTCAGTTTGTTACTCTTCCGTTTGCTCTGGGTGCATTCTGGGTCCCAGAATATTTTCAAAGGTCCTGGATACCCTTTTGTCTGTAATCAGAACTCAGGGTATTGCAGCGTTTCTTTTCCTGGACAATATTTTAGTTGAAGCTTCATCTTTCCATTTAGCAGATTCTCACACCAGCAGACTTTTGTTGCTTCTTCAGCAACATGGTTGGGAAATCATTTTAACAAAGAGTTCCACAGGCTAAGTTTGTTGTTTCTGAGGGTTCAGATAGATTCAGTTTCTATGACAGATCTATGAAGGATGAAGCTAGTGTCCGCCTGTCTAAACCTTCAGTCTTTCTTTTTCCTCAGTTTCTCTTTGCATAGAGGATTGGTCTCATGTTTGCGGCTTTCCGTTTGTTCACTTTCTAATGAGGCCTCTTCAACTTTGTATGCTTCAGCAGTGGTGCAGGAATCATACTCTGCTATCTCAAAGAATTTATCTACATTGCATAACAAGACAGTCTCTGTCTTGGTGGCTGAATGATCAGCTTATTACGCAGGGGCTTGTTTTGTAAATCCTACTTGATTTGTAATCACTACAGATGCAACTCTTTCAGGATGGGGGGGGGGGGGCATCTGGAGATCTCAAAGAGTACAAGGGGGTTTGGTCTGCTCAGGAGGTGAGGTTTCCTAATAATGTTTTAGATCTGTGCAATTTCAGAGTTTGCCTCTGTTGGAAAGGGAGTCTTATCTTCTATTTTAGATGTACTATATTTCAGCAGTACCATATGTCAATCTCAAGGGGGAAATCTCAATTCCATAGCCATGAGGGAATTATCACAAATTCTTTCCTGGGTAGTAGTCAGTTGTTGTCGTCAAATTTCTGCTATTCATATTCCTGGAATGGACAACTGCGAAACAGATTTTCTCAGTCGTTAGTCCATGAGTAGTCTCTTCATCTGATCTGGATGTTTTCAATCAGATAGTGGATCTTTGGGGTCTCCGAGAGATAGATCTGGTAGTCTCTCGGTTGAATCTCTAATTTTCTAGGTACTATGTGAGGTCCATGAATCCTCGAGCAGTGTTTGTGGTTGCTTTGGTAGTTCTGTGGTCAATTCGACTAGCTTATGTTCTTCTTTTCAGGGCGATTGCCAAAATCAGACAAGAGTGAGCGTCAGTGATTCTAGTTGCTCCGGATTGGTCTCACAGAGTTTTGTATGCAGATTTAGTTCAGATGCCCAGCTGCCCTCTTTGGTCTCTTCCTTTGCTTCTAGACCTTCTGTCTCATGGTCTGTTTATTAATCCAGGTCTCAAATCTCTAACTTGATCACATAGAGATTGAACAAATAGTTCTTAAAAGGACATTTAAATCCATTTTTTGATTCAGATAGACAATACAATTTTAAATAACATTCCAAATTACTTATATTATCTTATTTGCTTCATTCTTTAGATACCCTTTGTTGAAGAAATAGCAATTCACATGGGTGAGCCAATCACATAAGGAATCTATGTGCAGCCACCAATCAGCTTCTGAGCCTATCTAGATATGCTTTTCAGCAAAGTTATCAAGAGAATGAAGCAAATTAGGTAAAGTGAAGGTAAAGTTAGAGCGTTCTTTTTGCAGTATTGTACTTTTAAGCATATGAAATACAGAGTCGCTAAGTTATTTTCTTAAAAATAGCATAATTTATGTAAGAACTTACCTGATAAATTCATTTCTTTCATATTGGCAAGAGTACATGTTAGTGACGTATTTGATATACAATCCTACCAGGAGGGGCAAAGTTTCCCAAACCTCAAAATGCCTATAAATACACCCCTCACCACACCCACAATTCAGTTTAACAAATAGCCAAGTTGTGGGGTGATAGAAAAAGGAGTAGAAAGCATAAAAAAAGGAACTGGAAATATAATTGTGCTTTATACAAAAAATCATAACCACCAAAAACAGGGTGGGTCTCATGGACTCTTCCCAATATGAAGAAATTAATTGATCAGGTAAGTTCTTACATAAATTATGTTTTCTTTCATGTAATTGTCAAAAGTCCATGAGTTAGTGACGTATGGGATAGTATTACCCAAGATGTGGAACTCCACAGAAGAGTCACTAGAGACGGAGGGATAAAATAGAAACAGCCATTTTCTGCTGAATTTTTTTTAATCCACAACCAAAAAAATAAGTTTTTCTCATAATTGAAAAGAAAAAACTTAAAACTTAATCAGAGGAATCAAACTGAAACAGCTGCCTGAAGAACTTGTCTACCAAAAACTGCTTCCGAAGAGGCAAATACATCAAAACGGTAGAATTTGATAAATGTATGCAAAGAAGACTAAGTCGCTGCTTTGCAAATCTGATCAACTAAAGCTTCATTCTTAAAAGCCCATGAAGTGGAGACTGATATAGTAGAATGAGCTGTGATTTTCTGAGGCGGGGCCTGACCAGACTCCAAATAAGCCTTATGAATTAAAAGCTTTAACCAAGATGCCAAGGAAATGGCAGAAGCTTTCTGACCTGTCCTAGAACCGGAAAAGACAACAAATAGACTAGAAGTATTCCTGAAATCTTTGGAAGCACGAACTTCAACATAATATTTCAAAGCTCTTACAACATCTAGAGAATGTAAGGATCTTTCCAAAGAATTCTTAGGATTAGGACACAAAGAGGGGACAACAATCTCTATTAATATTGTTAGAATTCACAACTTTAGGTAAAAATGTAAATGAAGTCTGCAAAACTGCCTTATCCTGATGAAAAATCAGAAAAGGTGACTCAAAAGAAAGAGCAGATAATTCAGAATCTCTTGTAGCAGAAGAGATAGCCAAAAGGAACAACACTTTCCAAGAAAGTAGTTTAATATCTAAAGAATGCATAGGCTCAAAAGAGGAGCCTCTAAAGCTTTCAAAACCAAATTAAGACTCCAAGGAGGAGAGATTGATTTAATGACAGGCTTGATACGGACCAAAGCCTGAACAAAACAGTGAATATCAGGAAGCTTAGCAATCTTTCTGTGAAATAAAACAAAAAGAGCAGATATTTGTCCCTTCAAGGAACTTGCAGACAAACCTTTATCCAAACCATCCTGAAGGAACTGTAAAATTCTAGGAATTCTAAAAGAATGCCAGGAGAATTTGAGAAGAACACCATGAAATATAAGTCTTCCAAACTCGATAATAAATCTTCCTAGAAACAGATTTACGAGCCTGTAACATAGTATCAATCCCCGAGTCAGAGAAACCTCTATGACTAAGCACTAAACGTTCAATTTCCATACCTTCAAATTCAATGATTTGAGATCCTGTTTGAAAAACGGTCCTTGAGACAGAAGGTCTGGTCTTAAAGGAAGTGGCCAAGGTTGACAACTGGACATCCGGACAAGGTCCGCATACCAGAACCTGTGAGGCCATGCTGGTGCTACCAGAAACATAAACAAATGTTCCATGATGATCTTGGAGATCACTCTTGGAAGAAGAACTAGAGGCGGGAAGATATAAGCAGGTTGGTAAAACCAAGGAACTGCTAACGCATCCACCGACTCCGTCTGAGGATCCCTAGACCTGGACAGGTACCTGGGAAGTTTCTAGCTTAGATGGGAAGCCATCAGATCTATTTCTGGAAGACCCAACATCTGAATAATCTGAAAAAACGCATCTGGATGTAGAGACCACTCCCCCGGATGTAAAGTCTGACGGCTGAGATAATCCTCTTCACCTGGGATATGTACAGCAGAAATTAGACAAGAGCTGGATTCTGCCCAAGAAAGTATCCAAGATACTTCTTTCATAGCTAGGGGACTGCGAGTCCCACCCTGATTGACATATGCCACAGTTGTGATATTGTCTGTCTGAAAACCAATCAATGGTTCTCTCTTCAACAGAGGCCAAACCTGAAGAGCCCTGAAAATAGCACAGAGTTCTAAAATATTGATAGGTAACCTTGCCTCATGAGATTTCCAAACCCCTTGTGCTGTCAGAGATCCCCAGGCAGCTCCCCAACCTGAAATACTTACATCTGTTGTGATTACAGTCCAGGTTGGACAAACAAAAGAGGCCCCTTGAATTATACGGTGGTAATTTAACCACCAAGTCAGAGAAAGTTGAACATTGGTATCAAAGGATATTATTTGTGATATCTTTGTATAATCCCTGCACCATTGATTCAGCATACAAAGCTGGAGAGGTCTCATATGAAAACGAGCAAAGGGGATCGCGTCCGATGCTGCAGTCATGAGAACTAAAACCTCCATGCACATAGCCACTGAAGGGAATGATTGAGACTGAAGGTTCTGACAGGCTGAAACCAATTTAATTCGTCTCTTTCCTGTTAGAGACAGAGTCATGGACATTGAATATATCTGGAAACCTAAAAAGGTGACCCTTGTTTGAGGAATCAAGGAAATTTTTGGTAAATTGATCCTCCAACCATGTCTTTGAAGAAACAACACTAGTTGATTCGTGTGAGATTCGGCAAAATGTAAAGACTGAGCTAGTACCAAGATATCGTCCAAATAAGGAAACACCGCAATACCCTGTTCTCGGATTACAGAGAGTAGGGCACCGACAACTTTTGAAAAAATGATTGGAGCTGTCGCTAGGCCAAATGGAAGAGCGACAAATTGGTAATACTTGTCTAGAAAAGAGAATCTCAGAAACCAATAGTGGTCTGGATGAATCGGAATATGAAGATATGCATCCTTTAAGTCTATTGTGGACATATAATGACCTTGCTGAACAAAAGGCAGAATAGTCCTTATAGTCACCATTTTGAAAGTTGTCACGCTTACAAAACGGTTCAAAATTTTCAGAACCAGAACTGGCCTGAATGAATTTTCTTTCTTTGGGACAATGAATAGATTTGAATAAAACCCCAGACCCTGTTCCTGAAACGGAACTGGTATAATTACCCCTGAAAGCTCTAGATCTGAAACGCACTTCAGAAAATTCTGAGCCTTCACTTGATTTGCTGAAACGCGTGAGAGAAAAAATCTTCTCACAGGAGGTCTTACTTACAGGAGGTCTTACTCTGAATCCTATTTGATACCCTTGAGAGACAATACTCAGAATCCATTGATTTTGGACAGAAACTGCCCAAATGTTTTGGAAAAATTTTAATCTGCCCCCCACCAGCTGAGCTGGAATGAGGGCTGCACCTTCATGCAGACTTGGGGGCTGGCTTTGGTTTCTTAAAAGGCTTGGATTTATTCCAACTTGAAGAGGGTTTCCAATTGGAACCAGATTCTTTGGGGGAAGGATTGGCTTTCTGTTCCTTATTATTTGAAAAGAACGAAAATGATTAGAAGCTTTAGATTTACCCTTAGATCTTTTATCCTGAGGTAAAAAACTCCCTTCCCCCAGTAACAGTTGAAATAATTGAATCCAACTGAGAACCAAATAAATTGTTACTTTGAAAAGAAAGATATAGTAATCTAGACTTAGATACCATGTCAGCATTCCAATATTTGAGCCACAGAGCTCTTCTAGCTAAAATAGCTAAAGACATAGATTTTACATCAATTTTGATGATATCAAAAATAGCATCACAGATAAAATGATTAGCATGTTGAAGCAAGCGAACAATGCTAGACAAATCAGGATCTGTTTCCTGTTGTGCTAAACTTTCCAACAAAAATGTTGATGCAGCTGCAACATCGGCTATAGAAATGGCAGGCCCGAGAAGATAGCCAGAATATAAATAAGCTTTCCTTAGATAAGATTCAAGTTTCCTATCTAAAGGGTCCTTAAAGGAAGTACCATCTTCCATAGGAAGAGTAGAGATAGCCCCATCAACTTTGGGGATTTTTTCCCCAAAACTCTAATCTAATTGCTGGCAAAGGATACAACTTTTTAAACCTTCTTTTTTTTTTTTTTTTTTTTTTTTTTATGTTTTAACCAATGAGGAACATTTTACCTGTGTAAATAAGGGTGACACCTGTACCAAATTATGTCTATGATTACGGCTACATTTGGCCGAAACATGTAAGACTTATTTTGTATCTTCCACCATCCCTTGATGTTACCTTCATATTATTTTAATTACTTGGATATGTATCCTGAATAAAATTTTGGACTTTTATTTACATTGGCGACTTTTTGGACTTATTTTTTTCTAACTTTTTAAACCTAGCAGAAGGAATAAAAGAAGTACTAGGCCTATTCCATTCCTTTGAAATCATATCAGAAATAGCATCAGTAACTGGAAAAACCTCTGGAATAACCACAGGAGGTTTATAAACAGAATTTAAATGTTTACTAGTTTTAATATCAAGAGGACTAGTTTCCTTAATATCCAAAGTAATCAACACCTCTTTTAACAAGGAAAGAATATACTCCATCTTAAAGAGATAAGTAGATTTGTCAGTGTCAATATCTTAGGTAGGATCTTCTGAATCAGATAGATCCCCATCAGAGGAGGATAAATCAGTATGTTGTCGGTCATTTGCAATTTCATCAACTTTATGAGAAGTTTTAAAAGACCTTTTACGTTTATTAGAAGGCGGAATAGCAGACAAAGCCTTCTGAATTGCATCAGCAATAAAATCTTTTATATTATTATACAGGGATATCATGTACATTAGATGTTGAAGGAATAACAGGCATTGTACTAGTACTGATGGATACATTCTCTGCATGTAAAAGCTTATCATGACAACTGTTGCATACTACCGCTGGATATATCATCTCCGCTAACTTACAACAGATACACTTAACTTTGGTAGAACTGTTATCAGGCAGCAGGAATCCAACAGTGGTTTCTGAGACAGGATCAGATTGAGACATCTTGCAAATGTAAGAGAAAAAACAACATATAAAGCAAAATTATCAATTTCCTTATATGGCAGTTTCAGGAATGGGAAAAAATGCAAACAGCATAGCCCTCTGAACATAGAAAAAGGCAAGAGGCAGATAGGAAGTGGGGTTTAAATAATAAAATAATTTGGCGCCAAGTATGATGCGCAACGCAAAATGAAATTTTTTTGGCGCTAACAACATCCGGAAATGATGCAACTCACGTCATGGCAGACTCAACCTTGTGCAAGGAACCTGGCGTCAGCGAAGACGCCGGAAATGGTGAATTTGCGTCACCGAATGTACCTTTGCGGCAAAAAATTATTGTGCTAAGAATGACGCAATAAATATTAGCATTTTGTGGCCTTGCGGGCCTAATTTTGCCCGCAAAAATTAATGAAAACAGTCAATTTTTAAGAAAAGACTATACCCCAGGTAAGAAAAAATAACTTCCTAAATATGTTTTCACCATTTGCAACTGATAGTCTGCAAAAGGAAATATACATAAACCTGACTCATGGCAAATGTAAGTACAATACATATATTTAGAACTTTACATTAATACATAAAGTGCCAAACCATAGCTGTGTCTTAGAGAGTGTCTTAAGTAATGAAAACATATTTACCGAAAGACACCCATCCACATATAGCAGATAGCCAAACCAGTACTGAAACAGTTATCAGTAGAGGTAATGGAATATGAGAGTATATCGTCGATCTGAAAAGGGATGTAGGAGATGAATCTCTACGACCGATAACAGAAAACCTATGAAATGATTTCCTGCGAGGAAAACCATAGAATCCAATAGGTGATACTCCCTTCACATCCCTCTGACATTCACTGTACTCTGAGAGGAATCGGGCTTCAAAATGCTGAGAAGCGCATATCACAGAAGAAAATCAAGCACAAACTTACTTCACCACCTCCATAGGGAGGCAAAGTTTGTAAAACTGAATTGTGGGTGTGGTGAGGGGTGTATTTATAGGCATTTTGAGGTTTGGGAAACTTTGCCCCTCCTGGTAGGATTGTATATCCCATACGTCACAAGCTCATGGACTCTTGCCAATTTCATGAAAGAAATTACTTTATTACTATAATATTGGGCTTTGATTTTTCCCTACCGTTCCGTTTCAAATTCCTGAGCCATTTCCTGATTTTTGATTTTGTGACATAGAGAGCGGTCTCACCCGCTCTATACGTGTCTACAAGGCTCGTGCACTGTGAGTATACAAACTGCGCATGCGCATCAACTAGCTGACGGTCAACAATGCGCATGCGGTAATTCCGTCCTGTGTGTATTACAACGCATTCGTCTCGGCAACATAGTATTGAATGAATAGCAATATTCATTCATTACTATATTGGACGAGACAGATAGTAGATGCTTTTTTACCGTCCCTTCATTGCGTCTTACAGACAGTTATTTTGACTGAGTTGACTGAAAGTTGTTTAAAATTGCATGCTGTATCTAAATCATGAAAGAATTTTTTTTTATTTCATGTTACTTTAAGCATAGAGGGTTCTCTGATTCTGTTATTGACTCTTGTAAGCCTGTGTCCAGGAAGATTTATTATAAGGTTTGGAGGACCTTTATTTCTTGGTGTTAGGATCCTATTTGTTCCTGGCATTTTGCAGTTTTTGCAAGATGGTTTGGATAAGGGTTTATCCGCCAGGTCTTTTAAAGGTTCAGATTTCCACTCTTTCAGTTCTTTTCCTCTGGAAGATTAGCAATCTTCTAGATATTCATAGTTTTATTCAGGCTTTGGCTAGAGTTAAACCTGTTGCTAAACCAATTTTCTCCACTTTGGAGTCTTATCTTGGTTTTGAAGGTTTTGCAGGCTCCTCCTCCTTTTGAGCCTATGTATAAGGTTTTGCTTATTTTGCCTATTTCTTCTGGTAGACGAGTTAATCAGTTGTCTGTTTTTTCACGTGACTTGTTTCTTTCCTATGGTTGTGTCATGGTTAAGACCTCCCATCTCATTTACCTACAAAAGGTGGAGTACGATGTCTTGAAAATTGCTTGTTTATTGAAGTCAGTGAGCTGATCGTACTTCAATTCTGAGACCTGTGGAATTAGTCTCTCTCTTCAAGCCACTTCCTAACCGAAAGGATCTTTTACAAGGCTTTGTGATAACTCTTTGAACTGATACTTGCACGCTGTATCAGTCAGCGTTCACAACCACTCCGCTTAAGCGCACCTCTGACGTCATCAGAGGCTGACCTGGAACTCACACTGCAGCTCTCCCAGTGTCTCGCTTTGAGCAGCGTCTCGGAACGCTGACTCAATCTTCGCTGTTTCAAGCTGACATGCTGCTACTGGGACAAGCGGTGTAAGGACTCGTATACTCCGGACATTAGCAAGTATAACTTTATTATATACCTAATCTCTGCTCGTTTGACTAACCTGTCTTATCAATAAGGGGAACGTCTAAATAACAACATACAGTATCTTGATGTCATAACCTCCTTGATCCGCATCGCACAGCTGCTTATGTTAATTATATGACTTTTTGCTGTGTATAACCACTCGCAGCCTCCACAGGAAACTTCATGTGTATGTAAGACCTATACTGCTCACAATCTGAGCTTAACATCGAGGTTGTATCTCTGATATCTAGGTATACATAACCTGACATACATTCTCTTGAGAGTTTCACTTTCTGCCTAAATTAACCTGTGGTTACTTCTGTTTGTAGCAAACTCAGAATTTATTCTCTGATAAATTTTATATATATATATATATATATATATATATATATATATATATATATAAATTTGATATTCCTCATAGACTACCTCATTAACCTTGTATGAGTTAGTAATCAGGAATACCCACAAAATCTTAAATATATATATATATATGTATATATATATATATATATATATATATATATGTGTGTGTGTATATATATATATATATATATATATATATATATATATATATACTAAAGCTAATTAGAAGTTAATATTAGTAATTCAGTTTATGATAGAATAAACAAGCCCTAAAACACCTTTTGTTCATTATGGATCCTACTGAAATGTCAAATGAAATTACCACATTAAATCAAAAGGTAGTTATCCTAGCTCAAGGATTAAATGAACTCCAACAAGAGAATAATACATTAAAACGTATTATAAATTATTTCTTTACGCAAAAACCTGTTGATCATCCTGAACCTCATGTAAATCCCCCTAAAGTATTCTCAGGAGTTCGCTCACATTTTCATGAGTTTAAAAATGCTTGTTTGCTATTTTTCACTATAAAGCCAAAAACGTACCACTCAGAAAGAATTAAGGTATGTACCACTATATCTTATTTGAGTGGAGAGCCACGATCTTGGGCAGACAGGTTCTTTGAATCTGGAGATCCCATTTTGGATTTGTTAGATGATTTCTTTAAAGCAATGGCAGTTCTGTATGAGGACACCAACAAACAGATAACTGCAGAAAACAGTCTAAGAACCTTGAAACAAGGTAAGAGAGCAGTGGAGGACTACGTTGCTGAATTCCAGCTCTGGGCCACTGACTCTCAGTGGAACTCAGTCAGTCTAAGGAATCAGTTTAGAATTGGTCTCTCTGAGCATTTAAAAGATGAACTCTCTCGGATTGACCCTCCTGATAACCTAGAGTCACTTATTCAAGTCTGTATCTCTATGGATAGACGCTTCCGTGAAAGAAGGGCTGAAAGACAACAGTCAGACATCGCTCCAAAAAGATAAACTGTGACATCTACTGAAAGACCCATCACTCCTCCACAACCCATGGAAATAGGTACCATAAAAGGACCCCTCAACCAAGAGGAAAAGCTCAGACGCCGCCTCTCCAACCTTTGTATGTACTGTGCTAACAAAGACCACTCTGTATCTGCATGCCCTATCCTAAACCGACAAAAAAAGGGTAAGATATTACATGTAAAACCTAAGAATATTCTTGAGAATGATCTTAACCAAAACACTCACCTTGTAATTACATTGTCTTTAAAGTGGGATCAGCACCTTCTCCAGAATGAGGCAATGATCGATTCGGGGGCTTATGGGATGTTCATTGACCAAAAACTGGTATCCCAAAATAAAATACCTTGTGTGCTTAAGCAAACACCTGTCTATGTGAAGGTTATTGATGGTTTTACATTTTTAAAGGGGCCGATAACACATCATACTATACCTATTCTCACAACCACATTACACGGTCACAAAGAATACATTTCTTTTGATATCATACCAAGCTCTCTACACTCTATAATATTAGGTTACCCATGGCTACGTAATCATAACCCAAAGATAGATTGGGCTACTAATAGATTCATTTTTGATTCACTCTATTGTTCTTCCACTTGTTTTCCTTATGTGAAAATCAAGCATATCGAACCACTTCTGAAAATTCAATATATTCTTTTGGTAGATGTGTTTAACCTTAAAGAAGCTGAGAATTTACCCCCACACCGACCTTACGATTGCCCCATAGACACTAAGCCTGGAGCTGTCATTCCTTTTGGGCGTATTTTCCACCTATCCCAGAAAGAATTAAAACATCTCAGAGAATACTTGGATGAGAACCTGAGAAAAGTTTTTATCTCTCCCTCAACTTCCTCTGCTGCTGCAGGGATATTCTTTGTCACTAATAAGGATGGTACCCTTAGACCTATAATAGATTACAGAGCTTTAAATACTATAACCATTAAAAACAGATATCCCCTTCCTCTTATCCCCAAACTCCTTGAAAGACTAACTGATGCGACTATATTTACCAAGTTAGATCTAAAAGGAGCTTATAATCTGATCAGAATGAGGAAGGGAGATGAATGGAAGACAGCTTTCAGAACCCGTTATGGACTTTTCCAATATAATGTAATTCCTTTTGGTTTAACAAACGCACCAGCTACTTTTCAGTACTTCATAAACGATATTTTCAAAGATTTAATGGATGTCTGTGTTGTAATTTATTTAGATGACATTCTAATTTATTCCAAAAATATAACTGATCACATAAAACATGTAAGATGGGTATTAGCCAGGTTAAGAGAACATTGTTTATATGCCAAAACTGAGAAGTGTCAGTTCCATGTAAAGACAATAAAATTCTTAGGATATATTATTTCTCCTGATGGTATAAACATGGATCCAGACAAAGTAACCGCTATAATTAATTGGCATAAACCAACTTCATTAAAGTCTCTACAAAGGTTTTTGGGATTTTCCAATTTTTATAGAAGGTTTATCTACCATTTCTTTACTATGGCACAACCTCTAACCAGGTTAACAGGGAAACAAAAGTTTGTATGGACCACAGAGGTTCAAAAAGCTTTTGAGTCACTAAAAAAATGTTTCACCACAGCACCCGTTCTACGACTACCAAACCCAGATCAACAGTTCATTCTAGAGGGGGATGCCTCCACAGTAGGAATAGGTGCTATACTCTCACAACAAAGCTCATCTACTCAGGAACCTCATCCCATTGCTTTCTACTCCAGACTTCTAACCCCTGCTGAAAGAAACTACTCTGTAGGTGATATGGAACTTCTTGCTATTAAATGTGCTCTTGAACACTGACGACACCTACTAGAAGGAACTACTAAACCATTTTTCATATTTACTGATCATAAAAATCTGCAATATCTACAAAAAAATAAAACGCTTTCATCCCGGCAAGTTCGTTGGTCCCCTATTCTTCGACCGTTTTGATTTCCTCATTAGTTACCTACCTGGACCAAAGAACATAAAGGCAGATGCCTTATCTCGCTCATTGGAGGCTTTACCTGACCGAGAAGAGACACAAACAATTATACCAACTCACAAAATCTTAGCGGTTTCTACTACTCTTCAATCAGAAATCCTATCTGCTCTGAAAAAGGACTCCACCATCCCTTCCTCCTGTGTCAAGGATACTACTTCAGGTCTCTACTTTCACAAAACCCATACATATATACCTCCCTCTTTAAGGAAAACTTTAATACAACATCATCACGAATCACCACTGTCGGGACATCCTGGGATTTCAAAGACACAAGAACTTATCAGCAGAAATTTTTGGTGGCCATGACTTAAGCAGGACACATATGATTACGTAAGCAACTGTCTTATCTGTGCCAAGAATAAAAAAGATCATCATAAACCATTCGGTTTATTGAATCCTTTACCCATTCCTGAGGTTCCCTGGAACATGATAGGAATGGATTTCATTGTCGATCTACCACCTTCAAATAATCTAACTACTATATTAGTAGTTGTTGATCATCTCACCAAACTAGCTCATTTTGTTCCTCTAAAGAAAATTCCTAATGCTTTGACTACTGCCAAGGTGTTCTTTTCTCACATAGTGAAACTTCATGGGATTCCATCTTCTATAGTGTCAGATCGAGGAATGCAATTCACGTCCAGATTCTGGAAAGAACTTTGTCGACTACTAAAAATCACTCCCCTGTTGTCTACAGCTTTTCATCCCCAATCTAATGGACTAACAGAACGTGTCAACCAGATATTGGAACAGTACTTGAGATGTTATGTCTCCCATCTACAAGATGATTGGTCAGAATGCTTACAACAACTCCATAAGCACCTCCACAAAAACATCTCCTATCTTTGCTACATATGGATATCATCCGATGACTCTACCTAATACCAAATCTGTGACTAACTCTCCAGCCGTTTTAGACTATATCAGCAACATCAAAGATATTATGTCCATACTGAAAACACATTTAGATGAAGCAAAGCCAAGACAAAAATTATATTTTGACAGAAAACATTCCTCCCCTCCGGTTTATAAACCCAACGACCTAGTATGGCTCTCAACCAGAAACCTTAAGTTAAAAGTACCATGCAAAAAATTGGCAAACCAGTTCATCGGACCCTTTAAGATCTCAAAGATCATCAATCAGAATGCAGTTGTGCTTAAACTACCACTTGCACTCCATGTCCATCCTTCCTTTCATGTATCTTTATTAAAACCCTTCATAGGGAAACAAGACTCGACACAACAAGGGAACCCCCCATCCACATTGGTAATTGATGACCAGACGGAATATAAGGTGGAAAAGATATTAGATTCAAGACTCAGACGGAGGACAGTTGAATATCTAGTCCATTGGAAGGGTTACAGTCCCGAAGAGCATTCTTGGATACCCCACCGTGATTTACATGCTCCACGTCTACTTTCCGCCTTTCATAAGAAATACCCGACTAAACCTAGTTAGGATCCTCCTAGAGGCTCCTCTGAAAGGGATATCCCTCATAGACTACCTCATTAACTTTGTATGAGTTAGTAATCAGGAATACCCACAAAATCTCATCTATCTATCTATCTATCTATCTATCTATCTATCTATCTATCTATCTATCTATATATATATATATATATATATATATATATATATACTAAAGCTAATTAGAAGTTATTAGTATTAATATTAGTAATTCAGTTTATGATAGGTTGTATCTTCTGACTATATCAGTTGGGAAATTGTTGTTGTTCCTTTGTCTTCCCTAAAGTTCTTAAGAGGTTTGTTTTGTTTGTTTTTTTTTGCATATTTTGGACAGTGTTAATGCATTGAGTTATGTTGAAGCTACTATAGTTTTCAGACAAACTTCTTTGTTTGTTCTCTTTTCTTATTCCAGGAAAGGGCTTCTGCCATTTCTTTGTCTTCTTGGTTGAGACTTCTGATCCATAAGTTTTTTTTTCTTTCATGTAATTAGCAAGAGTCCATGAGCTAGTGACGTATGGGATATACATTCCTACCAGGAGGGGCAAAGTTTCCCAAACCTTAAAATGCCTATAAATACACCAGTCACCACACCCACAAATCAGTTTTACAAACTTTGCCTCCTATGGAGGTGGTGAAGTAAGTTTGTGCTAGATTCTACGTTGATATGCGCTCCGCAGCAGGTTGGAGCCCGGTTTTCCTCTCAGCGTGCAGTGAATGTCAGAGGGATGTGAAGAGAGTATTGCCTATTTGAATGCAATGATCTCCTTCTACGGGGTCTATTTCATAGGTTCTCTGTTATCGGTCGTAGAGATTCATCTCTTACCTCCCTTTTCAGATCGACGATATACTCTTATATACCATTACCTCTACTGATTCTCGTTTCAGTACTGGTTTGGCTTTCTACTACATGTAGATGAGTGTCCTGGGGTAAGTAAGTCTTATTTTCTGTGACACTCTAAGCTATGGTTGGGCACTTTTATATAAAGTTCTAAATATATGTATTCAAACATTTATTTGCCTTGACTCAGGATGTTCAACATTCCTTATTTTCAGACAGTCGGTTTCATATTTGGGATAATGCATTTGAATCAATCATTTTTTTCTTACCTTAAAAAATTTGACTTTTTCCCTGTGGGCTGTTAGGCTCGCGGGGGCTGAAAATGCTTCATTTTATTGCGTCATTCTTGGCGCTGACTTTTTTGGCGCAAAATTTTTTTTCTGTTTCCGGCGTCATACGTGTCGCCGGAAGTTGCGTCATTTTTTGACGTTTTTTTTCGTCAAAAGTGTCGGCGTTCCGGATGTGGCGTCATTTTTGGCGCCAAAAGCATTTAGGCGCCAAATAATGTGGGCGTCTTATTTGGCGCTAAAAAATATGGGCGTCATTTTTGTCTCCACATTATTTAAGTCTCATTATTTATTGCTTCTGGTTGCTAGAAGCTTGTTCACTGGCATTTTTTTCCCATTCCTGAAACTGTCATTTAAGGAATTTGATCAATTTTGCTTTATATGTTGTTTTTTCTATTACATATTGCAAGATGTTCCACGTTGCAACTGAGTCAGAAGATACTTCAGGAAAATCGCTGCCCGATGCTGGAGCTACCAAGCTAAGTGTATCTGCTATAAACTTTTGGTATCTGTTTCTCCAGCTGTTGTTTGTATTGCATGTCATGACAAACTTTTTAATGCAGATAAAATTTCCTTTAGTACTGTTACATTACCTGTTGCTGTTCCGTCAACATCTAATTTTCAGAGTGTTCCTGATAACATAAGAGATTTTATTTTTAAATCCATTAAGAAGGCTATGTCTGTTATTTCTCCTTCTAGTATACATAAAAGTCTTTTAAAACTTCTCTTTTTTCAGATAAATTTTTAAATGAACATCATCATTCTGATACTGATAATGGTTCTTCTGGTTCAGAGTTTTCTGTCTCAGAGGTTGATGCTGATAAATCTTTGTATTTGTTCAAGATGGAATTTATTCGTTCTTTACTTAAAGAAGTATTAATTGCATTAGAAATAGAGGATTCTGGTCCTCTTGATACTAAATCTAAACGTTTAAATAAGGTTTTTAAATCTCCTGTAGTTATTCCAGAAGTGTTTTCTCTCCCTGATGCTATTTCTGAAGTAATTTCCAGGGAATGGAATAATTTGGGTAATTCATTTACTCCTTCTAAAACGTTTTAAGCAATTATATCCTGTGCCATCTGACAGATTAGAGTTTTTTGGGACAAAATCCCTAAGGTTAATGGGGCTGTCTCTACTCCTGCTATATTTTTAGCGGATGTTGCTGCAGCTTCAACTTTTTGGTTAGAAGCTTTAGCGCAACAAGTAACAGATCATAATTTTATAGCATTATTATTATTATTCTATAACATGCTAATAATTTTATTTGTGATACCATCTTTTGATATCATTAGAGTTGATGTCAGGTATATGTCTCTAGCTATTTTAGCTAGAAGAGCTTTATGGCTTAAAACTTGGAATGCTGATATGTCCTCTAAGTCAACTTTGCTTTCCCTTTCTTTCCAGGGTAATAAATTATTCGGTTTTCAGTTGGATTCTATTATCTCAACTGTTACTGGAGGGAAGGGAACTTTTTTACCAAAGGATAAAAAATCTAAGGTAAATTTAGGTCTAATAATCGTTTTCGTTCCTTTCCTCACAACAAGGAACAAAAGTCTGATCCTTCATCCTCAGGAGCGGTATCAGTTTGGAAACCATTTCCAGTTTGGAATATATCCAAGCCTTATAGAAACCTAAAGCCAGCTCCTAAGTACCCATAAAGGTGCGGCCCTCATTCCAGCTCAGCTGGTATGGGGCAGATTACGTTTTCTTCAAAGAAATTTGGATCAATTCCGTTCACAATCTCTGGTTTCAGAACATTGTTTCAGAAAGGTACAGAATTGGCTTCAAGTTAAGGCCTCCTGCAAAGAGATTTTTTTCTTTCCCGTGTCCCAGTAAACCCAGCAAAGGCTCAGCATTTCTGAAATGTGTTTCAGATCTAGAGTTGGCTGGAGTAATTATGCCAGTTCCAGTTCTGGA
The DNA here is from genome assembly GCF_027579735.1 of Bombina bombina. Lineage (NCBI taxonomy): Eukaryota > Metazoa > Chordata > Amphibia > Anura > Bombinatoridae > Bombina > Bombina bombina. The sequence continues at coordinate 94,789,978 of NC_069501.1, forward strand.
ACAGGGGCTGGGGTTTTATTCTATCTCTTCATTGTACCGAAGAAGGTCAATTCCTTCAGACCAGTTCCGGATCTATCAATATTGAATCGTTATGTAAGGATACCAACATTCAAGATGGTAACTGTAGGACTATCCTGCCTTTTGTTTATCAAGGGCATTATATGTCTACAATAGATTTACAAGATGCATATCTGCATATTCCGATTCATCCAGATCACTTTTAGTTTCTGAGATTGTCTTTTTAGACAAGCATTACCAGTTTTGTGGCTCTACCGTTTGGCCTAGCATCAGCTCCAAGAATTTTTTCAAAGGTTCTCGGTGCCCTTCTGTCTGTAATCAGAGAACAGGGTTTTGGTATTTCCTTATTTGGACGATATCTTGGTACTTGCTCAGTCTTCACATTTTCGCAGAATCTCATACGAATCGACTTGTGTTGTTTCTTCAAGATCATGGTTGGAGGATCAATTTACCAAAAAGTTCATTGATTCCTCAGACAAGGGTAACCTTTTTAGGTTTCCAGATAGATTCAGTGTCTATGACTCTGTCCTTGTCAGACAAGAGAAGTTTAACATTGATATCAGCTTGTCAAAACCTTCAGTCACAATCATTCCCTTTGGTAGCCTTATGCATGGAAATTTTAGGTCTTAGGACTGCCGCATCGGATGCGATCTCCTTTGCTCGTTTTCACATGCGACCTCTTCAGCTCTGTATGCTGTACCAATGGTGCAGGGATTACACAAAGATATCTCAATTAATATCTTTAAACCGATTATACGACACTCTCTGACGTGGTGGACAGATCACCATCGTTTAGTTCAGGGGGCTTCTTTGTTCTTCCGACCTGGACTATAATCTCAACAGATGCAAGTCTTTCAGGTTGGGGAGCTGTGTGGGGGTCTCTGACGGCACAAGGGGTTTGGGAATCTCAGGAGGTGAGATTACCGATCAATATTTTGGAACTTCGTGCAATTTTCAGAGCTCTTCAGTCTTGGCCTCTTCTGAAGAGAGAGTTGTTCATTTGTTTTCAGATAGACAATGTCACAACTGTGGCATACATCAATCATCAAGGAGGGACTCACAGTCCTCTGGCTATGAAAGAAGTATCTCGAATTTTGGTTTGGCCAGAATCCAGCTTCTGTCTAATCTCTGCGGTTCATATCCCATGTATAGACAATTGGGAAGCGGATTATCTCAGTCGCCAAACGTTGCATCCGGGCGAATGGTCTCTTCACCCAGAGGTATTTCTTCAGATTGTTCAAATGTGGGAACTCCCAGAAATAGATCTGATGGCTTCTCATCTAAACAAGAAACTTCCCTGGTATCTGTCCAGATCCCGGGATCCTCGGGCGGAGGCAGTGGATGCATTATCACTTCCTTGGAAGTATCATCCTGCCTATATCTTTCCGCCTCTAGTTCTTCTTCCAAGAGTATTCTCCAAGATTCTAAAGGAATGCTCGTTTGTCCTGCTGGTAGCTCCAGCATGGCCTCACAGGTTTTGGTATGCGGATCTTGTCCGGATGGTCTCTTGCCAGCTGTGGACTCTTCCGTTAAGACCAGACTTTCTGTCGCAAGGTCCTTTCTTCCATCAGGATCTCAAATCCTTAAATTTTAAGGTATGGAGTTTGAACGCTTGATTCTTGGTCAAAGAGGTTTCTCTGACTCTGTGATTGATACTATGTGACAGGCTTGTAAATCTGTATCTAGAGAGATATATTATAGAGTCTGGAAGACTTATATTTCTTAGTGTCTTTCTCATCATTTTTCTTGGCATTCTTTTTGAATACTGAGAATTTTACAGTTTCTTCAGGATGGTTTAGATAAAGGTTTGTCCGCAAGTTCCTTGTATGGACAAATCTCTGCTCTTTCTGTTCTTTTTCACAGAAAGATTGCTAATCTTCCTGATATTCATTTTTTTTACAAACTTTGGTTCGTATAAAACCTGTCATTAAGTCAATTTCTCCTCCTTGGAGTTTGAATTTGGTTCTGGGGGCTCTTCAAGCTCCTCCTTTTGAACCCATGTATTCTTTGGTCATTAAATTACTTTCTTGGAAAGTTTTGTTTCTTTTGGCCATCTCTTCTGCCAGAAGAGTCTCTGAATTATATGCTCTTTCTTGTGAGTCTCCTTTTCTGATTTTTCATCAGGATAAGGCGGTGCTGCAAACTTCTTTTGAATTTTTTACCTAAGGTTGTGAATTCTAACAACATTAGTAGAGAAATTGTGGTTCCTTCATTATGTCCTAATCCTATGAATTCTAAGGAGAAATCATTGCATTCTTTGGATGCTGATAGAGCTTTGTATTATTATGTTGAAGCTACTAAGTCTTTCCGAAAGACTTCTAGTCTATTTGTCATCTTTTCCGGTTCTAGAAAAGGCCAGAAAGCTTCTGCCATTTCTTTGGCATCTTGGTTGAAATCTTTATTTCATCATGCCTATGTCGAGTCGGGCAAAACTCCGCCTCGAAGGATTACAGCTCATTCTACTAGGTCAGTTTCTACTTCCTGGGCGTTTAGGAATGAAGCTTCGGTTGATCAGATTCGCAAAGCAGCAACTTGGTCCTCTTTGCATACTTTTACTAAATTCAACCATTTTTGATGGGTTTTCTTCTTCTGAAGCAGTTTTTGGTAGAAAAGTACTTCAGGCAGTGGTTTCAGTTTGAATCTTCTGCTTATGTTTTCATTAAACTTTATTTTGGGTGTGGATTATTTTCAGCAGGAATTGGCTGTCTTTATTTTATCCCTCCCTCTCTAGTGACTCTTGCGTGGAAAGATCCACATCTTGGGTAGTCATTATCCCATACGTCACTAGCTCATGGACTCTTGCTAATTACATGAAAGAAAACATAATTTATGTAAGAACTTACCTGATTAATTCATTTCTTTCATATTAGCAAGAGTTCATGAGGCCCACCCTTTTTTGTGGTGGTTATGATTTTTTTGTATAAAGCACAATTATTCCAATTCCTTATTTTTTATGCTTTCGCACTTTTTTCTTATCACCCCACTTCTTGGCTATTCGTTAAACTGAATTGTGGGTGTGGTGAGGGGTGTATTTATAGGCATTTTAAGGTTTGGGAAACTTTGCCCCTCCTGGTAGGAATGTATATCCCATACGTCACTAGCTCATGGACTCTTGCTAATATGAAAGAAATGAATTTATCAGGTAAGTTCTTACATAAATTATGTTTTTTTTGGGGGGTGGGGGTTTGGAGGCTGGTCAGCTTTGACCTTAACGGATTAATACTCATTCTACTAGATCAGTTGCCATATCTTGTTTTTTTAAGAATGAGGCTTCATTTGACCAAATTTACAAGGCAGCTACTTGGTTGTCTTTGCATTCTTTTACTAAACTCTACCATTTAGATGTTTTTTCTTTTTCGGAGACAGCCTTTGGTAAGTAAGTCCTTCAGGCAGTTGTCTCTGGATGATTGATTTGTTTTACCTATTAGTTTTCATTGCATTGTTTTGCCCTCTTTTAGGTTCTTTTGGGATTGTGGATTTAATTTTTCAGTGAAAAAATATGTTTCTTAAATCCCACCCTTTATGTTTCATTACTGTTAGACTGAGGTGCCAGTGAGGTGGGAGGGGTTTTGTAGAGCTATTGGGGTTTGGGAAACTTTGCTCCTAGTGGCAGGGAAGAGCAATTCAATTAATGGATTGTAGACTCTCATCAACATGAAATAAATTAAATTTATTAAGTAAGCATAAATTATGTTTTTCAGCAAAGGATACTGAATTAAGCAAATTAGATAATTTATGTAAATTGGAAACTTCACATGTAATTAAAAATGTTACTTTTATAGTTCAGAGTAAGAGGCCCATTTATCAGGCTCCGTATGGAGCATGTGGGCTCGTGTTTCTGGCGAATCTTCAGACTCACCAGAAACAGCAGTTATGAAGCATCGGTCTATAGACTGCTGCTCCATAACCATGTCCGCCTGCTCTGATGAGGCGGACAGGAATCGCCACAATTCAACCCGATCGAGTACGATCAGGTTGATCGACACCTCCCTGCTGGCGGCCCATTGGCTGTGAGTCTGCAGGGGGCGGCGTTGCACCAGCAGCTCTTGTGAGCTGCTGGTGCAATGCTGAATACGGAGAGCGTTGTGCTCTCCGCATTCAGCGAGGTCTTGCGGACCTGATCCGCACTGTCGGATCAGGTCCGCAAGACCTTTGATACATAGGCCCCAAAGCATGAAGTTTTAAAATAATTTAATTTTACTTTTCTTGTCAATTTGACTTTGTTCTCCTGTTATCATTTGTTGAACATCATACCTTAATAGGCACAGGAGCAGTAATGCTCTATTTTATGGTTCATGGTTGGTGACTATAAGGATATATGCCTGTTGTCATTGACTCACCTGCTGTGTTCAACTGGCTCCCAGTAGTGTGTTTCTGCTGTGGTACTGACTTTAACTATGTGCTTAACCCATTTTCTTTTTAAATGATTATTCTCCTTTAAGTAATACCATGCGTTTAAATCTGCACTTGGTGGTGACAGGTTAATTTGGCTTTCACTGAGGGGGTAAAAATAAAATGAGAAAATGGTTTTAAAAGTAGGAATGGCTTAAAGGGACAGTCAAGTCTAAAAAAAGCTTTCATTTTTCAAATAGGGCATGTAATTTTAAACAACTTTCCAATTTACTTTTATCAACAATTTTGCTTTGTTCTCTTGGTATTCTTAGTTGAAAGCAAACCTAGGAAGGTGCATATGATAATTTCTAAGCCTTTGAAGACTGCCTCTATTTTATTTACTTTTCACAGCAGGGGAGAGCAAGCTCATGTAGGCCATATAGATAGCATTGTGATCACGCTCGTGGCTAGTGGCAGACACTGCACTAATTGGCTAAAATGCAAGTCAATAGATAATAACTAAAAGTCATGTGATTAGGGGCGGTCAGAAGATGCTTAGATACAAGTTAGTCACAGAAGTAAAAAGTATATTAATATAACAGTGTTGGTTTTGCAAAACTGGGGAATGGGTAATAAAGGGATTATCTATCTTTTAAACAACAAAAATTCTGGTGTTGACTGTCCCTTTAAAGGGATAGTAAACGTTGTGTAAGATATTACACTGCTGCTTTACTTGGCACAGGAGTGCGCTATTTGTAGTTAAATAGCGTAATCAGGCTGTGATTAGACAGCGAGCCTGTGACGCACTTGTTGAAACAACTGCCGTGCTAAAGAGAATGGCTTTGCTTACAAGGTAAGCATAGTATTAGCTGCCAAATGAGATATTTATTGCAATTTAAAAAAAAAAAAAAATCTATCCTTATTTTACATAATTCTGCACTATATTACACAAAGATTACTGTCCCTTTAATGTATAGGACCTAAAGTTACATTGTAGAGAATGCAAAACGAAGATATGTTATATATTGGTTCTTATAATACTATTCTCATTTAATCCAAAAATCAGCTATGCTTTTATGTTAAAATTGAGATCTTAGTAATGCTATATCGCTATAGTCTGCTTAACCAACTTACAAGGTGTCACAATATTGACTGGTCCTAGCACTACTGTAGTTTCCTATTATAAAGAGAGAAGCAGAAATGATTTAGCCCATAAAGGCAGACTCCCTGGCTCTATATACAACAGGCTTGGGTGAGGTGCTTTATCCAACTTTAGATTGTCACTCTACCTTTGTGGAGATATATAGTGTGTGTATATGTGTGTGTGTGTGTGTATATGTATGTATGTATTGCCTAGATGTGCTAATTTTCTATGCAAAAATTTGTATTGATTAACTTTTGAGACATGGAGGATTTTAATCTCAGATTTTTATCTCCCCATAATTTTACTGCTTTTTAAAAGGACAATTTAAATATTTATGATGTAGATAGGACATGCAATTTTAAACAACTTTCCAATTTACTTTTATTATCAAATTTGCTTTGTTCTATTTGTATTCATGGTTGAAAGCTAAGCATAGGTAGGCTCATATGCTAATTTTAAGCCCTTGAAGGCCGCCCCTTATCTCAGTGCAGTATTTTTACAGCTAGACATTACTAGTTCATGCGTGCCATATAGAAAACATTGTGCTCACTCCCGTGGAGTCAGTTATGATTCAGCACTGATTGGCTAAAATGCAAGTCTGTCAAAGAACTGAAATAAGGGGGCAGTCTGCAGATGCTTAAATACAAGGTAATCACAGAGGTAAAAAGTTTATTAATATAACCGTGTTGGTTGTGCAAAACTGGGGAATGGGTAATAAAGGGATTATCTATCTTTTTTAACCATAATCATTTTGGTGTAGACTGTCCCTTTTTTAATATGTGTATTTGGTTTTGGCTGCGAATGCTTTTACAGATTTTGTATCTTTTGTTCTTTCTACAGTGCTGACGTATTGTCAAGTCTGGCAGATTCCTGCAGTGTTATACCAGTGTTACACGGATATTACCGAATTAAATTCCATCACAATGGAAGCCTTCGCCCCTATCCTGTCTTGCCATAGAATGACACACTTAGCTGCGGTAAGAATTTAGATTTCCTTATATAAACACTTAATAATTTTAGTAGAATACTTCGAAAGCATTTATTTCTTTATTAAAGGATCAGTAAACACAGTAGATTTGCATAATCAACAAATGCAAGATAACAAGACAATACAATAGCATTTACTCTGAATTTCAAATGAGTAGTAGATTATTTTCTAACACATTTCAAAGTTATGTATATTTCCACTCCCCCCTGCACCATGTGATAGCAATCAGCCAATCACAAATGCATATACGTATAGTCTGTGAGTTCTTGCACATGCTCAGTAGGAGCTGGTGACTCAAAAAGTGTAAATATAAAAGAATGTACACATTTTTTTTTTAATGGAAGTAAATTGGAAAGTTGTTTAAAATTACATGCTGTATCTGAATCATGAAAATTTAATAAAACCTGAGTGTCCCTTTAACCTTCTGGAGAAATAAAAAGTAGTATGATCTATATTATAGAAACTGTGTATTGCTGTTTGGTAGTTAATACGGCTTAAACCCTCTGACTAAGTAGTAAAGCCCTAAATAAGCTTCCCTTTGTGCAGGAAAAGAGCTACATCCCCATCCTTTTTGTTTGTTTTTGTCATTAAGTTCTACAGACAGTGTTTACAGAGTAGCCAAGCGTGAGAGAGAAGGTCAGAAATAGCTTAGAATATTTACAAGTAAAACAAAAACATCCATGTGATGACCAGCAAAAGACGCAAGAAGACTGAGATCAAGCAACTCCTAGAATGGACTAAGCCTTGGCAAGATGTGAATAAGGTTAAGCACAACAGAGATATACCCATGGGTAACATGAAGATGCTTGGGAAAGAATTGAAAGCTACATTTAACTAGACTGATGTTAACCCGCTGGCAGTTGGCCACAACAGTCTGCCTACAGTACCTGAGACAATAGGCAGCATATTTAGCTGGTAAATATAGCAGGAATGGCCAGGCAGGTGACAGACATAATAGGCAGGGATTGACCAGACCAGTGCAATATTGAGATTGGTCAACAGGTCAGAAGCTCCCGGTATAAGCAGACTTCAGTGGAATGAAACCGACACAAACTACAGAAGAGGGGCAGTGTTCCCTGGGATATTGTGCCACAGGGTAAAGGAGAAGACTAAAACATTCCTGTATTTAGTAATACTGTGCACAATGACTTAGTGAAGCACTTTGTACAGGTAGAAAGAGGCACTGATACATCAGATCAGTGAAAAACACAGATAGGCACAGATATAGAACACACAAATCAGTGTATATAACATACACATAGGGACCCCCCAATCACCAAAGGACCAGGCTCCTAATTTTACTCTCCTTCCAGATCTGAATTGCTGGAAGTTCTCAGGTCTCAGTCTTCATTGTAGATATTTAAATTCCTAGTCACAAAAGGCAACAGATCATGTGAGGTATCTATTGTCTCCAGCTCTTCCATGCCTGGACTGAACATGCACCTGCATTGTAGCAAATGGATTATGAGAATCCTGCTAGTATCTGTCCTGCACTTGTCTATGAACTATTAAATATGCATCTTATGTGTTCCTTTTATGTTACATATTGCTAATGCCCATAGATGTAATATGTTCTGCCAGTTCCTCAAGATGGCTGTAAAGTTTTTATATTAAAACCCAAAAGCAGCATCCCTTTTATCAATAAATGCTTTATTATTTACATAATCCAATGTGGTATAGAATAGACGGTTTTCATGAAAAGGGTATGAAAATCTCCCACGTAATCTTGTTCATCATTTCATAGTGTTTGGATTCCCTTTACAAACATTTTGTTTATTACTGTGATTTTGCTTTAGTTCGTTGTGAAATACAATAAAACATTTTACTTTTTTCTCTCTGCAGGACAAGAAGAATATCAAAGAAGCTCTTGAAAGGACAGTAAAAAACAGGGAAATTGAAAGCAATCTCTACATATAATCAAGATAATATATTAGCTAAAGATATAACTCCTTTTGTACCAATATGATTTATTCACACTGTAATGTAAATATGATTAAAAAAATAGTGTTTGTAATTCCGTTTTGTTTTCCTTCTCATTGTAAATGTTGGTAGTAATTTCTTTATATAGTATACTCCATTTAAAGGAATAAAAAGGTCAAATGTGTGCATTTCAAATCTGAATAGAAATAGTTTTGCAATAAACTTCCATTGGCCAAAATGCTTCTGGGAAAAGTAACTACTGTCTTTCAGTGGCATATGCAGATATGCTCTGTGTACCTGTGCACCAGCATTCAAATACCACACCTTCTCTAAGAGTCAGTTGTGGCTATTATAACACAAATTAGGGCCAGATTAAGAGTGGGGCACTAACAGTTACGCACAAATGAAAACTGGTTTATCATGGCCGTTTGCGCACGTCAGGCTTATCACTCGTATTACAAGTTGAAAGGGATCGCGTGAATGCAATCATGATTTACACTAGAATGATTACTGCTTCCTCAGCGCTCTGGTTAACTGTTTTGTGGGGGAAAAAGGTCACAAAACACATTAAAAATACATTACTCATAATAACACAATCTAATAAATATTATTTTTATTTTTTTCTCAAAAATATGCATTAAAAAAAAAACTATAAGGGCTCAAATATATTAGATTGTGTTATTAGTGGGGAAAAAGGTCAGGGAAAGAACTTTAACATTGAGATACATACATGTACATGTCTAAATATGTATATGGAGCTATATATATATATATATATATATATATATATGTTTACATATGTATTTATATGTGTGTGTGTGTGTATATAGACATAAGTGCATTGGAGTTAAGTAGATAAACACATGTAAAAGCATATTTATGCAATATTCATATGTAATAAAGATTTTAACTGTATTTACTGTAAATATTTCACATTCCAATATTCTGTACATAGCAGAATATGCTCTAAGTATATTTTAAATAGATATTCCTATATATCTGTATTTATCTATACTTATCTATAATCATGTATGTGTATAGGTATAGAAATATATTGTACCAAAATACCATCATATATATGTAGAAATATGAATAAATAGAACATACTCTGCTATGTGAAGAACATTGGAATGTGAAATGTTCATATTTTCATGTCGGGTTAGCGCAATCGTATTTGCGCGCGGGTACATACGTTATATTTGTTATCCTTTTTCAGTTATGTTGTAAAAGCATATTTATGCAATATTCATATGTAATAAAGATTTTAACTGTATTTACTGTAAATATTTCACATTCCAATATTCTGTACATAGCAGAATATGCTCTAAGTATATTTTAAATAGATATTCCTATATATCTGTATTTATCTATACTTATCTATAATCATGTATGTGTATAGGTATAGAAATATATTGTACCAAAATACCATCATATATATGTAGAAATATGAATAAATAGAACATACTCTGCTATGTGAAGAACATTGGAATGTGAAATGTTCATATTTTCATGTCGGGTTAGCGCAATCGTATTTGCGCGCGGGTACATACGTTATATTTGTTATCCTTTTTCAGTTATGTTGTTTGAGGAAATTGTTTATTTGATAATAGTAGTGTGTTATGTATATGTGATGCAGTCACTGATGTCCTTGAAAACAAAAGCCATTTTAATAAATATCTACACCTGTGTATTTTAATAAGAACTTAAAAGGGACACTCAAGTCAAAGTTAAACTTTCATGATTCAGATAGGGAATGCAGTTTTACACAACTTTCCAATTTACTTCTATCATCATATTTGCTTTTTTCTCTTGGTACTCTTTGTTAAAAGCTAAATCTAGGTAGGCTCATAATCTAATTTCTAAGCCCTTAAAGGCTGTCTCTTATCTCAGTGCATTTTGACAGTTTTTCACAAAGTAGAATGCGCTTTGTGCTCACTCCGTGGAGTTATTTATGAGTCAGCACTGATTTGCTAAACTGCAAGTCTGTCAAATGAACTGAGATAAGGGGGCAGTCTGCAGAGGCTTAGATACAAGGTAATCACAGAGGTATAATATAATAGTGTTTGTTATGCAAAAGTAGGGAATGGGAAATAAAGCAATTATCTATATTTTTAAACAAATATTTTCAAGTAGACTATCCCTTTTAATTAATGTTTTTGTTTTTTAAATATTGAATGCCTCATAAGTTACAATGAAAAAAATAATAATTATTTTGTTATTGCAGTTATCTGTATGGACACTTGATGGCAGTATTTACATAAGTATTTTAGGGTATTCCTCTAGAAGCCCTGACATCTTTCTGAAAAAAACATTCTTAAAGTGAATGTTAACTTTCATGAATTAGTGCCCAGTTTTTAAAAATAATATTAAGATGAAAGTTTACATTGCAGCGTATTTTTACAAATACTTCTCTTCAGCAAAGCCTGATCAGCGGTCCCACGCCCACAGCTCCTCTGTACTTATGTCACCAATGACGAAACCGGCTTCCTCCAATCAAAGCTTCCCCTCAGAGCGTCCATCTCGTGAGGCCACCTGCATATGCTCATCTGGTAGCCAGGCAGACTTGCCTGATACCTGTGTATGCTCACCTTGTTCCTGAAGCTGTACCTATGGTATCCCGTGATGTTTTCTTGTCAATGGAAAAGTCTTTGGTCAAGGAGTATAAACTTTGGTGGGATAAGAGATCATTGGAAAATTATATTACATTGCAAATGATTCCCAGAGGTCTACGGCTAAAGACATTGCAAACCTTTTTAGTCACAGACGATAAGTTTATGGTAGAATGGAATGATAAACAAAATCCATGCGGCACAGCACTGAGGCAGTGGGTGGTGCAAGCTGTAGGGGTACTACACAAAACCCCAATAATATAGCACAGTCCAGAAAAAACAGCAGCACTCACCACTTATACAAAAGCTTCCATCTTTATTGGGCCTTCAAATAGTCCTTAGTCATATCAATACATAATGCAGGTAACACACCTTAATATAGGGGTAAAGACATTTCCAACCTTTTTAGTCACAGACGATAAGTTTATGGTAGAATGGAATGATATACTGTCAGAGTGTTCTTGCGCTTAATGATATTAATAGTCAGGCACAAGGAAGAAAGTGACTGAGGCCAGAACACATATAGAGAAAATACAGAAAGATCTCAATACTTTTTTGGAGCATCCTGATTACTCCAAATTAGACTAACTTTTACAGCATACTGTGGATTCTGCCAAAAAAAGAATTGGTTATGAAAAAAATACAAGAAATTACCTCATGACTGTGATGACTATTCCAATAATGGAGTTTATCATTGGAACCCAAAGACAATCTAACAGGCAGCGTCATCAGAACAACAATGGATCTCAGCCTTATAGAAGAGGCGCTAGGAGGACACAGAAGAGACATTCTCTGATACAGATCCTGAATCTAATGTTGATGATGATTTACAAGACTATGTTTCATTTATGCCCAGTGGCCCTTATTCAGATGAGGAAGGCGGAGCACATGGTATGGCTCCAGATGCTGTCACTCAGAGTGTTCCCTCTCTTCCTACTTCAGGTACAACTAGCATATTAAGATCAGATCCTGATGGACCAGATGATAGGTTAATCAAGTCACAAGCCCACCTCATTTGAAAACTCACAAAGCTGATAGATATAAACAGGTCAAAGTTAAAACAGGAGGTAGTACCGTGCCCCAGGGCCAACAGGATTTTTGGTTGGCTCTGGGACAACAGAGAGGAGGAGGAAAACTAGGGAATTTAGAAGAACCAGTAAATTGATGGGGAAACCAGCACCACAGAGGGAGCATTATGCTCTCAGACGAGGGCAACAGAGCAACAGGTACAGGATTCCAATGTGATAAATCTTTAAAGTGACAGTCCAGTCCAAAATAAACTTTCATGATTCAGACGGGGCATGTAATTTTAAACAACTTTCCAATTTACTTTTATCACCAATTTTGCTTTGTTCTTTTGGTATTCTTAGTTGAAAGCTAAACCTAGGTAGGCTCATATGCTAATTTCTAAGCCCTTGCAGGCCACCTCTAATCTGAATGCATTTTGACAGTTTTTCACCACTAGAGGGCTGTTCATGTGTGTCATGTAAATAACATTGAGCTCACGCACGTGAAGTTACCTGAAAGTGAGCACTGATTGGCTAAAATGCAAGTCTGTCAAAAGAACTGAAATATGGGGGAAGTTTGCAGAGGCATAGATACAAGGTAATTACAGAGGTAAAACGTGTATTATTATAAATGTGTTGGTTATGTAAAACTGCGGAATGGGTAATAAAGGGATAATCTTTCCATTTAAACAATTAACATATTCAAGTAGACTTGTTTAACCCCTTAATGACCAAGGACGTACGCCATACGTCCTCAGAAAAAAACAGTTAACGCCTGAGGACGTATGGCGTACGTCCTCGGTTTGGAAAGCAGCTGGAAGCGATCCTCATCGCTTCCAGCTGCTTTCCGGTTATTGCAGGATGCCTCAATATCGAGGCATCCTGCAATAACAATTTGTACCCCTCCGGTGCAGAGAGAGCCACTCTGTGGCCCTCTCTACACTGGACATCGATGGCCGCAATCGTTGGTGGGTGGGAGCTGCAGTGGGAGGCGGGTGGGCGGCCATCGATGGTTTCTGACACACGGGGGCGGGAAAGTCAGGGGCGCGCACAGACACGCGCGCGTGCACGGGGGGCGGCGGGCGGGCGGGCGCGTGCACGGGGAGGGAGCGGGTGGGAACCACTTACACTACACTATGTAAGTGGGAGGAAGAGGGGGAATAAATGCCCCAAAAAAAGTAATCTAAGGGATCTGGGAGGGGGTGGGGGTAGGGGTTGGTCGTGGGGAAGCTACACTACAGAAAACCATAAAAAAATAAAAAAGAGAAAATATATTGTAAACTGGGTACTGGCAGACAGCTGCCAGTACCCAAGATGGCCCCCCAATACTGCAGAGGGGGGGGGTTAGAGAGCTGTTTTGGGGGGGATCAGGGAGGTTGGGGGCTAAGGGGAGATCCTACAAAGCATATGTAAATATGCTAAAGATTTTTTTTTTATTTTTTAAAAAAAAACAAAAAACGTTTATTTTAGTACTGGCAGACTTTCTGCCAGTACTTAAGATGGCGGGGACAATTGTGGGGTGGGGGAGGGAAGGGAGCTGTTTGGGAGGGATCAGGGGGTCTGATGTGTCAGGTGGGAGGCTGATCTCTACACTAAAGCTAAAATTAACCCTGCAAGCTCCCTACAAACTACCTAATTAACCCCTTCACTGCTAGCCATAATACACGTGTGATGCGCAGCAGCACTTAGCGGCCTTCTAATTACCAAAAAGCAATGCCAAAGTCATATATGTCTGCTATTTCTGAACAAAGGGGATCCCAGAGAAGCATTTACAATTATTTGTGCCATAATTGCACATGCTGTTTGTAAATAATTTCAGTGAGAAACCTAAAATTGTGAAAAATTTAGCGTTTTTTTTAATTTGATCGCATTTGGCGGTGAAATGGTGGCATGAAATATACCAAAATGGGCCTAGATCAATACTTGGGGTTGTCTACTACACTACACTGAAGCTAAAATTAACCCTAGAAGCTCCCTACATGCTCCCTAATTAACCCCTTCACTGCTGGGCATAATACACGTGTGGTGCGCAGTCGCATTTAGCAGCCTTCTAATTAGTAAAAAGCAAAACCAAAGCCATATATGTCTGCTATTTATGAACAAAGGGGATCCCAGAGAAGCATTTACAACCATGTATGCTATAATTGCATAAGTTTTTTGTAAATAATTTCAGTGAGAAACCTAAAGTTTGTGAAAAAAATTGTGAAAAAGTGAACAATTTTTTTTATTTGATCGCATTTGGCCATGAAACGGTGGCATGAAATATACCAAAATGGGCCTAGATCAATACTTTGGGATGTCTTCTAAAAAAAAATATATACATGTCAATGGATATTCAGGGATTCCTGAAAGATATTAGTGTTCTAATGTAACTAGCGCTAATTTTGAAAAAAAGTGGTTTGGAAATAGCAAAGTGCTACTTGTATTTATGGCACTATAACTTGCAAAAAAAGCAAAGAACATGTAAACATTGGGTATTTCTAAACTCAGGACAAAATTTAGAAACTATTTAGCATGTTTTTTTTTTGGTGGTTGTAGATGTATAAAAGATTTTGGGGGTCAAAGTTAGAAAAAGTGTGTTTTTTTCCATTTTTCCCTCATATTTTATAAAATTTTTTATAGTAAATTATAAGATATGATGAAAATAATGGTATATTTTGAAAGTCTATTTAATGGCGAGAAAAACGGTATATAATATGTGTGGGTACATTAAATGAGTAAGGGGAAAATTACAGCTAAACACAAACACCGCAGAAATGTAAAAATAGCCTTGGTCCCAAACGGACAGAAAATGGAAAAGTGCTGTGGTCATTAAGGGGTTAAAAATGTTTTGTTGTTTAAAAAAAAAAATATTTTCAAGTAGATTATCTATTTTTTTTTTTTAAAAACAACAAAAATTCTGGTGTTGACGGTCCCTATTAGTCTAAACTTTTGTACCAAACACAAGGTTTAATATATTTGAAACTATAATGGACTTAAACAGGTTCATCAGGAGTTTAACTCTCAAAAAATTATTTAAATCAGGCCACATGATTAATAAGGAGGAAAACCCTATAACAGGGAACAGTACATGCCCACAGTATGACTATTTGAATCTAGATGAAGCCAGTGATTTTTTTAATTCATGTTCCTTGGAGAAGGAAGGAAGTCAGTTGGGGAAAAGTAAACTTTCCCATATAGGATTTAAACCAAAGTCAGTTTTCTATCCAACACATGAGAGGGGTACAATATTGGAGTCCTTTCACAAAAGAGTTGAGGAAGAACTGTTGCCGCTATATACTAGTAAGGACTACCACAAAGATAACCTGACACAGGGCCAAAGGCAAGTATTAAAGTTATTACAGAGTAGGGAATTGGTAATCAAGCAATCGGATAAGGGAGGCTCTATTGTGGTCATGGATAAATCATATTATTAATCAGAGGCCCATAGACAACTTGGGTGATACAGACGTGTATACAAGATTGAGTGATCCCACGTCCCAAAAAAAAGCCTTTCTATTTGATCTGCTTGATGACGTTATGGAATTGGGTATCCTAGATGATTCTACTATGAATTACCTGTATGTAAAAGACCTGGTTGTCCCAATATTCCACCATCTACCCAAAGTTCACAAGTCAATTAGAGAGGTCAAGTGTAGACCAATTTTTTCAGGTATTGGTTCCCTTTTTGAAAACCTCTCTAACTGGGTAGAATCTTTATTGCAGCCATTGGTATATAAGCTCCCTTCATACCTAAGAGATACAAACATCTATTGACAACATTGGAAGTTTTTACTTGGCATGAGAACATGGGTTGGCTAACTGTAGATGTAGTTGGTTTGTATTCAGCGATTCCTCAAAGGTATAGAGGCAGTAGGCTATATGATTGATTTGTTTTGGGACTATTCAATGACAATAAAGAATTATATTTTGAGAACATTGGAGTTTCTTCTGACCCACAATTATTTTGAGTTTGGGGGATCTTTCTACCTTCAGAAATGTGGGATAGCTATGGGGGCCAAGTTTGCCCCTGCCTATGCCAACCTATTTATGGGCTGGTGGGAGCGGCCCCATGTTTAATCTGGAGGAAATCCCTTTCCGGAACTCAATTGTGGGTTACAAGAGATACATTGATGATCTCTAGTTTAAGGGCATAACTAAAAGTAATAATAGACTACGGAGTTTTCGCTTTTTGCTATAATGTACATATGCCATAACTGTTTCTGTACTTTAATTGTATTCTAAGCTCCCTTCATTTACTTACTAATTAAATGAAATAACATTAAATAGATGTAGTACTAAAACAGATTATATAGGTTATACAACAGTGACATTTAGTGGCTATGGACACAAAAACTATTTACATTTGTTTAATAATGAATAAAGCTTCTCAGCAAAGTTTTATAAACAGCTAAGTAAATTATGCATATACATGGAATATGTAGTAATAGGACTTATCATGAGAAGCACTTTTAACATTTGCTTACATGTCTAGCAATACGATATTTATCTTATGGAATTAGCTAATACTTATGCTGGCAGTGAGAATTCTGATTGGCTTACAGAGAGACCTTAGGAACCAATAAGCAAATGATACAGCATTTAAATAAGTAGAACACTTTGGGCAATATTGTCTATAAATAAGGCTAATGGAAAGCCGAAACGCGTACGACTGCCCTCCAGCAGGTCTCATGTTTAGCCTTTTCTGATTTTTGTATTTTTGGATGTAACACTACCATACTATTGTGTTATATTTTTTTCAAATAAAAATAAAATATTTTACTGGAGTTCCTTTATTTAAATAAATGGTATCCTTAGTTGAAAGCTAAACCTAGGTAGGCTCATAAGCTAATTTCTTAGCCCTTGAAGGTTGCCTCTTATCTGAATGCATTTTGACATTTTTTCACAACTAGAGGACGTTAGTTCATGTGTGCCATGTAGATAACACTGTGCTCTCACCCGTGGAGTTACCTAGGAGTCATCATTGGCTAAGATGCAAGTCCGTCAAAAGAACTGAAAAAAGGGGGCAGTCTGCAGAGGCTTAGATACAAGGTAATCACAGAGGAAAAAAGTATATTAATATAATAGGGTTGGTTATGCAAAACTAGGGAATGGGTAATAAAGGGATTATCTATCTTTTTAAACAAAAATAAAATATTTTGTTCTGAACCTTGTATTGGACCTTATAGTGTTCTGCATTGGGCCTTTGTTCAAACTTGCTGATCTTCAATTTGCTTATCAATCAATAAAGCTTTTAATACACTTTCATTATTCTGTGTATCTGTTCCTGCATTCTGAGTTCCACACACTCTGCCCTCCTCACAATATTAAAGTTATATTAAATAGTAAATAAAGGCTAGATATAAGAAGTATTGAAGGCAAATAACTTGACGAAAATTTGCAGCTGTAATTCTTTTTTAAATGTATATTAGTTGTTTAAATATTGAAGATATAAATGTAAAGATTTTGTTTCTATACAGTAGTTTAGCTTCTAGAAAGTAGATGTAGCCACCAATCATCAAGTGCTAATGGGAGTAAATTATAAAGATGCTTAAAATTGCATGCTCTATCTGAATCATGAAAGAAAAATGTATTATGCCTTTAAATTACATGAAAGACGGACAGATATATAAAGAAAGTATATTCTAAAGTTTTTTTACTACACAAAATTAAACATTGTAGCTCACAGTGTTTATATTTAAGGGATAGTCTAGTCAAAATTAAACGTTCATGATTCAGATAGTGCATGGAATTTTAAACAACTTTCCAATTAACTTTTATGAGCAAATTTGCTTTGTTCTCTTGGTATTCTTTGTTGAAAGCTAAACCTAGATAATCTCATGTGCACATTTCTAAGCCCTTAAAGGCCACCTCTTATCTCAGTGTGTTTTGACAGTTTTTCAAAGCTAGAAAGCGCTAGTTTGTGTGGGCAATATAGATAACGTGCTCACTGCTGTGGAATTATTTATGAGTCAGCACTGATTAGCTAAGTCTGTCAAAAGAACTGAGATAAATGGGCAGTCTGCAGAGGCTTAGATACAAGGTAAAAAAGCAAATTAATATAACTGTTTTGGTTATGTAAAACTGGGGAATGGGTAATAAAGGGATTATTTACCTTTTTAAACAATAACAATTCTGGAGTAGACTGTCCCTTTAATGTCACTTTAATTGCAGAGTTAAGTTTTTTTTTAAGGTTGCAATACTAAAACTAATAAATCAATATCATAACATTGATTCCCTCCAGTGTTTGAGAGTATAATGCTCAGAGCACAGTCTGGCTAATCTGGGTGAGAAGTTGGGCCATTCATGTGTTTAGCTGGTTGGTACCAGCCAGGGCCGGAACTACAGGGGGTGCAGAGGTGCGACTGAGGGTGGGGGCCCAGCTTAAAAAAACCCAAAAACGTTGACCTACCACTGCCTGCACTGATATCATGTGAGTGTGACATGATGCTTCATTAGTGTCTCTGACTACAGGGGTTAGTGTTTCTGTTTTACCCATTGGTGTTTGTGTGTGTGTGTATGTGTGTGTTTATGCATGTGTGTGTGTGTGTGTGTTTGTGTATGTTTGTGGAACCAGCAAATTACAGACCTTGTTACTACAGCATGGGGGGGCGGTGGGTAAACAGTGTCACTATACAGTACCACTATATCACTATATACAATACGGGGGGCTGGACCATGTCACAGACTACTGTGGTCACTACTGTGGGGCGGGTAGGGTCAGGCCAGCCATCTCACCGGCAGATTACAGACTGTCACTAACTCACTATATACAGTACAGGTGGGTTAAACAGTGTCACTATATAAAGTAATAGGGGTTTAGACCATCTCACAGACTGTGGGCACAGGGTACCTCCTTTTGCAGACGTAATCTGATTCACAATTTTTTTCTGTGTTAAATGTAAAAAAAAAAAAAATGATATGTTTAAAATAACCTTTCTTTTACAAGATATGACGAATCCACGGATTTCATCCTTACTTATGGGATATTGCCTCCTGGTCAGCAGGAGGAGGCAAAGAGCACCACAGCAGAGCTGTATATATAGATCCTCCTTTCCCTCCCACTCCAGTCATTCTCTTTGCCTGTGTTAGTGATAGGAGAGAGGTAAAGTGAGGTGTTAGTTTACATTCTTCAGTCAAGAGTTTATTATTTTTAAATGGTACCAGTGAGTGCTATTTTACTCAGGGGTAAAGCTACAGGCTTTTCAGCAATGGGATCTGAGGAGATTCTACATTCTCTCTGCGTCTCCCATACTGTTTGCTGCCCTGCTGATGGTCTTAGCAGATATTATCTAAGGCCCTGTTTGTCCCCACAGATCTACAGGAGGTGATGAAAAAGGACCTCTTCTTCATGTGGGACAGGTTCATGCTGCGCTTTGCATTGAGGTATGTACAGTCTTTTGATTCTGGGGAGACGATAGCAAGCTCAGAACAGACTGGCCATTATTTCCTACACCAGGAAGGGGCAATCACCTTGCAAGTATAACAATATGCATGGATGTCCCCCCCCCCCCTTGTATTATATGTGCTGACAAGTTAGGGTGAAGTATAGCGGGCTTTATAAGTTACTAGCCCGGTCACATTGAGAGGCACATTGAATGTGGGCTTGACGCTGGGGACTGTTTATGGAATTTTACTCCATTGATATGTCTTAGCATGGATAGGCAGGGGGCACATTGTTTATTCAAAAGTGACACATTTGGATAAGAAACGTTCATGTTTATTCCTGAGTCGTTTTCATTTGTATTGCCATGCGGTTCTCCTTATCGGAGTTAGACTACCGCCCACGAAGGGCGGAGCTTAGCGTTGCGCGATTAACCGCGCAGTTGGTGTTTCAGGTTCCGACAGTACCTCGAGGCACCAGTGTTTCAATCAGCTTCACAAGTGGTCTTAGGCACGCAGTTCACAGAGTATTATTGGTTGGCTCATGGGGACAGGTAGGCGCCGCAGCAGAGCTGTGGCGTGGTGCAAGTGATATATTTTGGCATAAGATTGAGTGTACACTTATAGGGGTGATCTACTCAAAGTCACTATAGTGATCCCTGTTATTGCATTGTTTTATTGTGGAGCATTAAAGACTATTAAGTTTTAAATTCAAAGACACAGTACATTCGTGTTTCAAAATTTTTTTTTCAAAGTTCTTGCTTTTATTTTTTAGTTTCAGTACCACGACCAATATTGCTATTGCTTGTTTTTTGTCATGGCTGACCTTCAGGAAAGTACATGTTCTATGTGTTTAGATGCCAATGTGGAACCCCCTATTCCTTTTTGTCCCTCATGTACTGAGAGGGCTTTACAATTTAAAGAACAAAATTTCTTTAATGCAAGTATGTCTAAGGATGTTTCTCAGACTGATGAGACTCACGGTATGCCGCAACTTTCTCACCAAGTGTCACAGCCTTTAACGCCCTCACAGGCGACACCGTGTTTGTCAACTGCGTCTGCCTCATTCACACTGCAGGATATGGCTGCAGTTATGTCATCCACCCTTTCAGAAGTTTTATCTAAGTTGCCAGCTTTACAAGGCAAACGCAGTAGGTCAGAGACCCATGTGGTCCCTGCGACTTCTGATGCTTTGATAGCTATCTCCGATGTACCCTCCCAGGGCTCTGAATTGGGGGGTAGGGAGGCCCTGTCTGAGGGGGAACTGTCTGACTCAGGAAGTGCGTTGCCCCCGACAGATTCGGACATCATGTCCTTCAGATTTAAGCTTGAACACCTCCGTCTTTTGCTGTGAGAGGTTTTGGTGACTCTGGACGACTGTAACTCTATTGTGGTCCCACCAGAGAAATTGAGTAAGATGGAAAGGTACTTAGAGGTCCCTTCTTATTCTGATGTTTTTCCGGTTCCTAAGAGAATTTCGGAAATGATTGCAAGGGAATGGGAAAGACCGGCTCCCCTTCCCCTATTTTTAAGAAAATGTACCCTATAGCTAACACCATTCTTGGCAGACGGTCCCTAAGGTGGAGGGAGCTATCTCTACCCTGGCGAAGCGTACGACTATTCCTATCGAGGACAGTTGTGCTTTCAAAGACCCCATGGATAAGAAGTTGAAGGGTCTTCTCAAAAAACTCTGTGTTCATCAAGGGTTTTTATTGCAACCGGTGGCATGCATTGTAACAGTCACGACTGCGGCTGCTTTTTGGTTTGACGCTCTAGAAGAGTCTCTTAGAACTGAGACCTCTTTAGAGGAAATACAGGACAGAATTAAGGCCCTTAAGCTGGCTAATTCTTTTATTATGGATGCTTCCTTTCAGATCACCAAGTTAGCGGATAAGAGTTCGGGATTCTCCATTTTAGCACAAAGAGCTTTATGGTTAAAGTCTTGGTCTGCGGATGTGTCCTCTAAATCCAAGCTTTTGGTTATTCCTTTCAAGGGAAAAACCCTATTCGGGCCTGACTTGAAAGAAATAATTTCTGACATTACGGGAGGTAAGGGTCATCTCCTCCCTCAAGACAAAACATCTAAGCAAAGGGGACGACAGAGTAACTTTCGTTCCTTTCGTAATTTCAAAGGAGTCCCCTCTTAATTATTCACAAGCCAAGCCCGCCTGGAGACCCAACCAGGCTTGGAACAAGGGTAAACAGCCCAAGAAGCCCGCTGCTGCTACCAAGACAACATGAAGGGGTGGCCCCCAATCCGGGACCGGATCTAGTAGGGGGCAGACTTTCTCTCTTTATCCAGGCTTGGATAAGAGACGTTCAGGATCCTTGGACACTAGAAATAGTGTCTCAAGGGTATCAGTTGGAGTTCAAAAATTCCTTCCCAAGGGGAAGGTTTCTTCTTTCACGATTGTCTGTAGACCAGATAAAAAGAGAGGCGTTCTTACGTTGTATAAAAGACCTCTCCACTATGGGAGTAATTTGATCTGTTCCAATACAGGAACAGGGGCAGGGGTTTTACTCAAATATTTTTGTAGTTCCCAAAAAAGAGGGAACATTCCGACCCATTTTAGATCTCAAGAGTCTAAACAAGTTTCTCAGAGTTCCATCCTTCAAGATGGAGACTATTCAGACAATTCTTCCATTGATCCAGGAGGGTCAATATATGACTACCGTGGACTTAAAGGCTGCATATCTTCATATTCCTATCCACAGAGATCATCACAAGTTCCTGAGGTTTGCCTTTCTGGACAAACATTTTTAGCTCGTGGCCCTTCCTTTCTAGGTTCTCTGCTGGCGGTTCTCAGACCGCGGGGCATTGCAGTGGCGCCTTATCTGGACGATATTCTGATTCAGGCGTCTTCTTATCAGCTGACAAAGTCTCATACCGACATTGTTCTATCCTTTCTAAGGACTCACGGGTGGAAGGTGAATCTAGAAAAGAGTTCACTAATTCCACAGACAAGGGTTCCTTTCCTGGGAACTCTAATAGACTCTCTATCCATGAAAATCTTTTTGACGGAAGTCAGAAAGTTAAAAATTTTGAATACATGCCGATCCCTTCAGTCCAATCCTTGACCTTCAGTGGCTCAGTGCATGGAAGCAATTGGATTGATGGTGGCTGCAATGGACATCATTCTGTTTGCTCGTTTTCATCTCAGACTTCTACAACTGAGCATGCTCAGACAATGGAATGACGATTATTGAAATTTGTCTCCTCAAATAGATCTGGATCAGGAGACGAGGGACTCTCCTTTGGTGGTCATCGCTGGATCATCTGTCCCAAGGGACGTGCTTTGGCAGACCCTCATGGGTGATAGTGACTACGGACGCCAGCCTACTAGGATGGGGTGCAGTCTGGAATTCCCTGAAGTCTCAGGGTGTGTGGACTCGGTTGGAGTCTCTACTTCCCATCAATATTCTGGAGTTGAGAGCAATATTCAATGCTCTTCAGGCTTGGCCTCAGTTGGCTTCGGCCAAATTCATCCGATTTCAGTCGGAAAACATCACGACCGTGGCTTACATAAATCCTCATGGAGGAACAAGGAGTTCCTTAGCGATGACAGAAGTATCCAAGATAATTCGGTGGGTGGAAGCTCACTCTTGTTAGCTGTCAGCAATCTACATCCCAGGAGTGGACAACTGGGAAGCGGATTTTTTGAGCAGATGTTTCATCCGGGGGAATGGGAACTCCATCCGGAGGTCTTTGCCAACCTGATTCTCAGATGGGGCAGACTGGAGCTGGATCTTATGGCATCTCGTCAGAACTCCAAGCTTCCGATATATGGCTCCAGGTCCAGGGATCCTCAGGCCGAACTGATAGATGCCTTGGCAGTGCCTTGGTCGTTCAACCTAGCTTATGTGTTTCCGCCGTTTGCTCTCCTTCCCTGGGTGATTGCTCGAATCAAACAGGAGAGGGCTTCGGTGATCCTTATCGCTCCTGCGTGGCCTCGCTGGACTTGGTATGCCGATCTGGTGGACATGTCCTCTCTGCCACTGTGGAAGCTTCCATTGAGGCAGGACCTTCTCA
The DNA here is from genome assembly GCF_027579735.1 of Bombina bombina. Lineage (NCBI taxonomy): Eukaryota > Metazoa > Chordata > Amphibia > Anura > Bombinatoridae > Bombina > Bombina bombina. Next base: position 94,813,388 of record NC_069501.1, read on the forward strand.
TTCAGGGACCCTTCCATCATCCGAATATAATTTCTCTGAGGCTGACTGCTTGGAGATTGAACGCTTGATTTTATCTAAGCAAGGGTTCTCTGATTCGGTCATTGATACCTTGATCCAAGCACGTAAGCCTGTTACTAGAAAGATTTACCATAAGATATGGCGTAAATATCTTTATTGGTGCTAATCCAAGGGCTACTCATGGATTAAGATTAGGATTCCTAGGATTTTATCCTTTCTCCAAGAAAGATTGGAGAAAGGGTTATCAGCAAGTTCCTTAAAGGGACAGATTTCTGCTTTATCTATTTTGCTACACAAACGTCTGGCAGATGTTCCGGATGTTCAATATTTTTGTCAGGCTCTGACTAGAATCAGGCCTGTGTTTAGACCTATTGTTCCTCCTTGGAGTTTGAATTTAGTTCTTAAGGTTCTTCAAGGGGTTCCGTTTGAACCTATGCATTCCATAGATATTAAGTTATTATCTTGGAAAGTTTTATTCTTGGTTGCTATTTCTTCTGCTCGCAGAGTTTCTGAGCTGTCGGCATTGCAATGTGATTCTCCTTACCTTATTTTTCATTCTGATAAGGTAGTGTTACGTATCAAACCTGGTTTTCTTCCTAAGGTTGTTTCCAACAAAAATATTAATCAGGAAATTATTGTTCCTTCATTGTGTCCTAATCCTTCTTCTAAGAAGGAGCGTCGGTTACATAACATCATCTTCGTTATTTGTTATTTTTTCTGGGAAACGTAGGGGCCAGAAAGCTACGGCTACCTCTCTTCCTTTTTGGCTGAAGAGTATCATCCGTTTTGCATATGAGACTGCTGGATAGCAGCCTCCTGAAAGAATTACGGTTCATTCTACTAGGGCTGTGGCTTCCTCATGGGCATTTAAAAATGATGCTTCTGCTGAACAGATTTGCAAGGCTGCAACTTGGTCGTCTCTTCACACTTTTTCCAAATTTTACAAATTTAACACTTTTGCCTCATCTGAGGCTGTTTTTGGGAGAAAGGTTCTTCAAGCAGTGGTGCCTTCCGTTTAGGTTCCTGTCTTGTCCCTCCCTTTCATCCGTGTCCTATAGCTTTGGTATTGTATCCCATAAGTAAGGATGAAATCCGTGGACTCGTCATATCTTGTAAAAGAAAAGGAAATTTATGCTTACCTGATAAATACCTGATACAGGGCCCACCCTGTAATTTTCTAAGACAGGTCTTTATTTTTGTTAAACTTCAGTCACCTCTGCACCTTGGCTTTTCCTTTCTCTTCCTAACTTCTGCTGACCAGGAGGCGATATCCCATAAGTAAGGATGAAATCTGTGGACTCATCATATTGTAAAAGAAACAAATTTATCAGGTAAGCATAATTTTCCTTTTTTTGGGGGGGTGGAGGGGCCCTTCTTAGATTCTTGCACCTGGGCCCCGTGGTTTCTAGTTACGCCTCTGGTACCAGTGGTGGAATATAAGTGGTTGTGGGTGAGTTTATTATTATCAGGTATTTGTAGAGCGCCAACAGATTCCGCAGCGCTATAAACATAGGCGGTATACAGTGTAACATTTATAGGGGGTCAAATGGGTAGAGGTCCCTGCCGAGAGTTGCACTGTTGTAATCGGCTCTTATGCGGCTGATCTACAAACAGCTGGGCTCATAGGCTTACATGCTAAGGGGTTCAAGGGGATAGCAGTGGAGTTAGGAAAGGTTAGTGTAGGTTGTATGCATCCCTGAATAGTACAGGCTTTAGGGAGCGCTTGAAGCTTTCAAAACTAGGGGAGAGTCTTGCATATTATAGGGAGGGGTTTAGATCTTGTTGGAAAGGGATCAGGCAGTGCCGGGTTTCATAGTTGGAGTATCAGCATTTTATGAAGCTACCGTGGAAGGTCTGTGCTGAAGGGAGATACTTAAGCCTCAGCAGATAAGTCCCTTTTATTTATCTCCATACATTTCTAGGATGCCAGGGAAAAGAACTGTCCTCCTTGCTATAAACACATGAATTGTAATTAGATGCCAGGTATATATTTTGATATAATGAGGTACGGATGTTTGAAGGTGGGTCTATTTGTTGTAGCTTCTCCAGGATAGATCCACAATGCCTTACAGCTTCACTGGGTATTGTTAGTTTAATCATCTAATTTTTTTTAATTTATGTTAAAGAGACATGAAACCAAACTTTTTTTTGCGATTTAGACAGAACAGTTTTCAATTTATTTTTAGTATTAAATTAAATTTGTTCTTATGGTAAATAGATAGGTGGAGTGCCCCAGTACATACATTACACTGCTGCCCCCTACTGTTCTTGCAAATGTACAACAATTAAAAAACTGCAGCCACATATTGCTCCAGTCACGCTCCCACACCTTCCTACCTGCTACATATATATATATATATATATATATATATCGATCTATCTATCTATATTACTCCTCAGATCATATTTAAAACTCTTGCAGTATCATTTTGAATGCTTTTTTTGATGCGCATACATTGACGCATGTCCACTTCCAGGCCTGTGTGCATCAGTGTGAGGGCATACATTTTGGTGCACTTTTATCTTTAAATTTGCATCATGTTTTTTGGCCGCATATATTTTTGAACACTTAACGGCTAATTTGGGTGCTTATATTTTAAAATGCATGCTGTTTTTTTTTTCTTTCCATGTGTGAACAGCCAATAGAATGCGAGCTCAATCTGATTGGCTGATTGGATCAGCCAATCGGATTGAACTTGATTCTGATTGGCTGATTCCATCAGCCAATCAGAATATTCCTACCTTAATTCCGATTGGCTGATAGAATCCTATCAGCCAATCGGAATTCGAGGGACGCCATCTTGGATGACGTCCCTTAAAGGAACCGTCATTCGGCTAGTAGGCGTCGGGAGAAGAGGATGTTCCGCGTCGGAGGTCTGCAAGATGGATCCGGAAGAAAGAAGATTGAAGATGCCGTTGATAGAAGACTTCATCCGGATCATGGACCTCTTCAGCTCCCGCTTGGATGAAGACTTCATCCGGATCATGGACCTCTTCAGCTCCCGCTTGGATGAAGACTTCAGCAGGATCATGGACCTCTTCAGCCCCCGCTTGGGCTTGGATCAGGAAATCGGAGGAGCTCTTCAGGACGGATCGGTGAACCTGGTATGGTGAAGATAAGGTAGGAAGATCTTCAGGGGCTTAGTGTTAGGTTTATTTAAGGGGGGTTTGGGTTAGATTAGGGGTATGTGGGTGGTGGGTTGTAATGTTGGGGGGGGGGTATTGTATGTTTATTTTTTTACAGGCAAAAGAGCTGAATTCTTTGGGGCATGCCCTGCAAAGGGCCCTGTTCAGGGCTGGTAAGGTAAAAGAGCTTTGAACTGTAATTTAGAATAGGGTAGGGCATTTTTTATTTTGGGGGTCTTTGTTATTTTATTAGGGGGCTTAGAGTAGGTGTAATTAGTTTAAAATTGTTGTAATATTTTTCTTATGTTTGTAAATATTTTTTTATTTTTTGTAACTTAGTTCTTTTTTATTTTTTGTACTTTAGTTAGTTTATTTCATTGTAGTTATTTGTAGGAATTGTATTTAATTTATTTATTGATAGTGTAGTGTTAGGTTTAATTGTAGGTAATTGTAGGTATTGTATTTAATTAATTTAATGATAGTATAGTGTTAGGTTTAATTGAAACTTAGGTTAGGATTTATTTTACAGGTAATTTTGTAATTATTTTAACTAGGTAGCTATTAAATAGTTCTTAACTATTTAATAGCTATTGTACCTGGTTAAAATAATTACAAAGTTGCCTGTAAAATAAATATTAATCATAAAATAGCTATAATATAATTATAATTTATATTGTAGCTATATTAGGATTTATTTTACAGGTAAGTATTTAGCTTTAAATAGGAATAATTTATTTAATAAGAGATAATTAATTTCGTTAGATGTAAATTATATTTAACTTAGGGGGGTGTTAGGGTTAGACTTAGCTTTAGGGGTTAATACATTTATTAGAATAGTGATGAGCTCCAGTCGGCAGATTAGGGGTTAATAATTGAAGTTAGGTGTCGGCGATGTTAGGGAGGGCAGATTAGGGGTTAATACTATTTATTATAGGGTTAGTGAGGCGGATTAGGGGTTAATAACTTTATTATAGTAGCGGTGCGGTCCGCTCGGCAGATTAGGGGTTAATAAGTGTAGGCAGGTGGAGGCGACGTTGTGGGGGGCAGATTAGGGGTTAATAAATATAATATAGGGGTCGGCGATGTTAGGGCAGCAGATTAGGGGTACATAGGGATAATGTAAGTAGCGGCGGTTTACGGAGCGGCAGATTAGGGGTTAATAATAATATGCAGGGGTCAGCGATAGCGGGGGCGGCAGATTAGGGGTTAATAAGTGTAAGGTTAGGGGTGTTTAGACTCGGGGTACATGTTAGAGTGTTAGGTGCAGACGTAGGAAGTGTTTCCCCATAGCAAACAATGGGGCTGCGTTAGGAGCTGAACGCGGCTTTTTTGCAGGTGTTAGGTTTTTTTTCAGCTCAAACAGCCCCATTGTTTCCTATGGGAGAATCGTGCACGAGCACGTTTTTGAGGCTGGCCGCTTGCGTAAGCAACTCTGGTATCGAGAGTTGAAGCTGCGTTAAAAATGCTCTACGCTCCTTTTTTGGAGCCTAACGCAGCCTTTATGTGGACTCTCAATACCAGAGTTATTTTTATGGTGCGGCCAGAAAAAGGCCAGCGTTAGTTTCTCGGGTCGTTACCGACAAAACTCCAAATCTAGCCGTTAGTGTCTAATGTGGGTTTCATGTCCCTTTAACACTGCTTTTGCTTCTAAGGGTGTTATTGTTCCTTTTGTTTTTTTTTTTACAGGAGAATCCTTCTGAATCCTGGAATCAAGGATTTTATACATTCTTCTGTGTCTGAAATATTAGTGAGGTCAGGTCAGGTAGGAATGTATCTTCTATTTAGCTCTAAACCTGCTGGGGTTAATGTTCCTTATCATGAAGCTGCTATGTCCTCAGAGGAAGACAGTGATGTGCAGTGAGGTCAGAGGCAGGTGAGGCACTGGCTAGGATATGCCTTAATTTTTGAGATATCCTTTGTTGAAGAAATAGCAATGTAAATGGGTGAGCCAATCACATGAGGTATCTATTGTGCAGCCACCAATCAGCAGCTACTGAGCATATTTAGATATGATTTTAAACAAAGGATATCAAGAGAATGAAGACTATTATATATTAGATGTAAATTGGACAGAGGGGGTGGGAGAGACAGGGAGAGAGAGAGAGAGAGAGAGATAGAGAGACAGAGGGTGAGAGAGAGACAAAGAGAGACAGAGGGGAGAGAGAGAGACAAAGAGAGACAGAGGGGAGAGAGACAGAGAAAGAGACCATGGGGAAAAATGAGACACGTAAGGAGAGAGACAGAGGGGGTAGGAGAGACAGGGAGAGAGAGACAGAGGGGGGGGGGGAGAGACAGAAGAAAGAGACAGAGTGGAGAGAGAGAAACAGAGGGGGAGAGAGAGAGAAACATAGAGGGGAGAGAGAGAGACAGACAGAGGGGGAGGGAGAAAGGGAGAGACAGAGGGGGAGGGGGAGAGAGAGAGACAGGGGGGAGAGAGAGAGAGAGACAGAGGGGAGAGAGAGAGAGAGAGAGAGAGAGAGTGGGAGAGAGACAGACAGAGGGGAGAGAGAGACAGAGGGGGAGGGTGAAAGGGAGAGACAGAGGGGGAGGGAGAAAGGGAGAGACTGAGGGGAGAGAGAGAGACAGAGGGGAGAGAGAGAGAGACAGAGGGGGGAGGGAGAAAGGGAGAGACAGAGGGGGGAGGGAGAGAATGAGAGAGAGACAGAGGGGAGAGAGAGAGAGAGAGAGAGAGAGAGAGAGGGAGACAGAGGGGGAGGGAGAAAGGGAGAGACAGAGGGGGGAGGGAGAGAGAGAGAGACACAGAGGGGAGAGAGAGGGAGAGACAGAGGGGTAGGGAGAAAGGGAGAGACAGAGGGGGAGGAAGAGAGAGAGACAGAGGGGAGAGTGAGAGGGGGGAGAGAGAGAGAGACAGAGGGGGAGGGAGATAGAGACAGAGGGGAAAGAGAGAGAGACAGAGGGGAGAGAGAGAAAGAGACAGAGGGGAGAGAGAGAGAGAGATAGATAGAGACAGAGGGGAGAGAGAGAGACAGAGGGGAGAGAGAGAGAGAGAGAGACAGAGGGGGAGGGAGAGAGAGAGAGAGAGACAGAGGGGGGGGGGAGACAGAGAGGAGGGAGAGGGGGAGGGAGAGAGAGACAGAGAGGAGAGACAGAGACAGAGAGGAGAGAGAGAGACAGAGGGGAGAGAGAGACAGAGGGGGGAGAGAGAGACAAATGGGAGAGGGAGAGAGAGAGAGAGAGAGAGAGAGGGGAAGGGAGAAAGGGAGAGACAGAGGGGGAGGGAAAGAGAGACAGAGGGGAGAAAGAGAGACAGAGGGGAGAGAGAGAGAGAGAGACAGAGGGGGAAGGAGAGAGAGACAGAGCGGGAGGGAGAAAGGGAGAGAGAGAGAGAGAGAGGGAGAGACAGAGGGGAGAGCGAGAGACAGAGGGGAGAGAGAGAGACAGAGGGGAGAGAGAGAGACAGAGGGGAGAGAGAGACAGAGGGGAGAGAGAGACAGAGGGGAGAGAGAGACAGAGGGGAGAGAGAGAGAGACAGAGGGGGAGAGAGAGAGAGACAGAGGGGAGAGAGAGAGAGACAGAGGGGAGAGAGAGAGAGACAGAGGGGATAGAGAGAGAGACACAGGGGAGAGAGAGAGACACAGGGGAGAGAGAGACAGAGGGGGAGGGGAGAGAGAGACAGAGGGGGAGGGAGAAAGGGACAGAGAGAGAGAGGGAGAGACAGAGGGGGAGAGAGAGAGACAGAGGGGGAGAAAGAGACAGAGGGGAAGGGAGAAAGGGAGAGAGAGAGAGAGGGAGAGACAGAGGGGAGAGAGAGAGACAGAGGGGAGAAAGAGACAGAGGGGAAGGGAGAGAGGGAGAGAGACAGAGGGGGAGGGAGAGAGAAAGACAGAGGGGGAGGGAGAAAGGGAGAGACAGAGGGAGAGGGAGAGACAGAGGGGGAGGGAGAGAGAGACAGAGGGGAGAGAGAGAGACACAGAGGGGAGAGAGAGAGACAGAGGGGGAGGGAGAGAGAGAGAGACAGAGGGGGAGGGAGAAAGGGAGAGACAGAGGGGGAGGGAGAGAGAGAGAGACAGAGGGGAGAGAGAGAGACAGAGGGGGAGGGAGAGAGAGAGACAGAGGGGGAGGGATAGAAAGAGAGACAGAGGGGGAGGGAGAAAGGGAGAGACAGAGGGAAAGGGAGAGACAGAGGGAAAGGGAGAGACAGAGGGGGAGGGAGAAAGGGAGAGACAGAGGGGGAGGGAGAAAGGGAGAGACAGAGGGAAAGGGAGAGACAGAGGGGGAGGGGGAGAGACACAGAGGGGGAGAGAGAGAGACAGAGGGGAGGGAGAGAGAGAGAGACAGAGGGGGAGGGAGAGAGAGAGAGACACAGAGGGGGAGGGAGAAAGGGAGAGACAGAGGGGGAGGGAGAAAGGGAGAGACAGAGGGGGAGGGAGAGACTGAGAGAGAGAGAGACAGAGGGGAGAGAGAGAGACAGAAAGGGAGAAAGAGAGAGGGGGAGGGAGAGAGTGAGAGACAGAGGGGGAGGGAGAAAGTGAGAGACAGAGGGGGGAGGGATAAAGTGAGAGACAGAGGGGAAGGGAGAGAGAGAGAGACAGAGGGGAGAGAGGTTTGGGTCTGTAGTTCAGGAGTTTACCTCTGATCATGAAATCATGAATCTGATATTTATACTTATTTGTTTAAATTTAGTATATTTCTCTCTATTTTAAAGAAACTTTATTTACTTTAGAGGTTAAGGTCCTAAAGTAGATGAGGATAAATCGGTTTACTGCTTAATCCAGTTTTTAGTCCTGTGGTTAATCCCCTGATTTATTTCCTTTCCCTGATTTGCTTATTCAAGAAGGATAAAAAGGAAATACCTGGCCTAGGTCAATCTCTGGAATAAGCTCAATAATAATTGAGCTTATTCTAGAGATTGACCTAGGCCAGGTATTTCTTTTTTATCCTTCTGCAAGGTTTAAGAAAGTGTATCCCTTTTCAGCTTCCAATGTTAAATTCCCAAAGTGGATGGGGCTATGTCTACTTTGGCTTTACATACCTCTATTTCCTTTGGGTGTTAGACTCCTTCCATAGGAGGGTTTTTTAAGCAAGCAGGTTATCTTTTTAGCTCTGTAGTATCTATTACTGATATGGCTGCTGCTTCTTTCTTTTGGTTTAATTATCTTTTTAGGCAGTTTTCTGATAATCTTTCTAATGCTTATGCTGTTATTAAGTGTTATGTTCAAGCATGTTTTTGCCAGTCCTGGTTCTCTGATTTGGTTTCTAAATCCAGACTTTTATCTGTTTCTTTTCAGGGAAAGATGCTATTGGTTCTGGATTCTTTTTCCTCTAATGTGATGGTAAGGAGCTCAGGACTAGAAGTCCATAGGTACATTTTGAAATCTCCTAATTGTCTTTGTTCCTTTCGTCATAACAAAGCACAGAAATCTGATTCCTTCTCTCAGAAGCAGGTTCCTCTGGTTCTGTCTGGAAGCCAAGTTCTAACTGTAACATGTCTGAGCAGTCCAACTAGTCTAGTCCCTTATTTCAGTTTGCATGTAAGTGCAGCTTGTTCCAGAGACTCTAGTAGGGGGCAGGTTAAGCTTCTTTCTGGAAGTTCAGTTTCAGTATTTTTAGGATCCCTGGGTTCGTAATAAAGTCTCCTAGGGTTTTTGAATAGGTTTCAGAATGAGGCCTTTCTGGGAAGGTTTTTTTTTCTGTCTTATGTTTTGTGTATTCCTGTGAAGGCTCAGGCCTTTTTCTTTTTGTTAGTTATGGATCTTAAATTTATGGGAGTGATTGTTCCTGTTTCTTTGTTGGTGCAGGGAATGGGGTTTTATGCCTCTTCTTTATTAATTTATAGGAAGAAACTTTCAGACCAGTTTTAGGTCTAAAGACTATTAAATATTATCTAATCTTTCAGAAGTTCTTATTTTCTAAATATTGACTATTTGGATTTTTTTTCTGCCTTTTTGCAAGATCAGTTTTTGTCCTCAATAGTTTTATGGGATGTTTATCTTCATTTCCTATTTCTAGAAACATTATCATTTTCCTGGGTTTGCTTTTCTGAATCAACCTTTTTTTTGTCTACCGTTTGGTCTTGGTTCAGTTCCTAGAATATGTTCCTTGGTCTTGGGTAACTCTTTTGTCTGCAATTAGGTTTTCCTTTTCTGGATGATATTTAAAAAAAAAAAAAATCCCAAGAGTTTGCTGGTTCCTCAGACTAAGATTGTTGTTTCTCAGATTCAGTTTCCTTGATTTTAGGACAGAGAAAGCCAGTGCCCGCCTGTCTAATCTTTCTGTTTCTTTCTTTTCCCTCAGTTGCTCTTTGCATGGAGGTGTTAGACTGCATGTTAGTGACTTCAGATGTTATTCCTTTTGCTCATTTCCTCATGAAGCCTCTTCAGCTTTGTGTGTTTGGCAGTGATGCAGGGGTCTTTTGTATGCTATTTCAAGGATTTATCTAGCCAGTCTCTGTCTTGGTGGCTGAATCCTCAGCTTATTTAGCAGGGTGTTTTCTTATGTTCATTCTACTGGAGCTGTTTTTCTTTTCAGATGCAAGTCTTTCAGGATGGGGGCCGTCTAGGGGTCTCAGAAATTGCAAGTTTTTTTTTTGTTTCCTCGGGAGGTTTCTTTTTAATATTATTTTACTCCGTATAATTTTCAGAGTGGGTCTCTATTGGAAAGGGAGTTTTTATCACCATTTTCAGTTAGTCTTTGTTTCAGTAGTAGCATATGTCAATAGTAAATTGGAAACTCTCAGTTCCCTGGCCATGAGGGAAGTGCTGTGATTTCCTTCCTGGGCAGAAGTCAATTGTTATTTAATTGTTGTGGTTCTTATTCCTGGAGTTAACAACTAGGAAACAGTTTCTCTCAGTTGTTGGTCTTGGCATTCAGGAGATTGGTCTCTTTATCTGGATATCTTCTATGAGATATTGCATATGTGAGTTTTCCAGAGTTAGATCTGATGGTCTTTTTGTTTCATTCTCTAATTTTCCAGGTACTATTTGAGCTCAATAGATCCTTAAAGGGACAGTATACTGTAAAATAGTTTTTCCCTTAATGTGTTTCCAATTACTTATTTTACCAATAGCAGAGTATAAAATGAATGCAAATTTACTTTTTAATGTTTATTTGTGTATATGAATTAGCTGGTTTTGTATTTTGAAGCCCCAACCTAATAAAATGGGTTGAGATTGTAGGTATAATCAGATCTCATTACTTTATCACATTGTGTACATATTGTAAGGTCTTGAATAAAAACCATGAGAAAATATTGTGTTTTGTTGCTAATAATATAAACCCAGATAATAGTTGTGAATTAAATGAGTATAAGTCATTATTAGCTTTTGTTACATTAGAAGGTTTACATACACAGAAGTATTTGTTAAGTGTATGTGGCTTTAAATATGCAATGAACCAGACTGAAAGGAGTTGAAGTTTGGTGTAGACTATTACAAGGTAGTCACAAATGAGGATATTCAATTTTAGTGTTGATTCTCCATAAGAAGCAAAGATATTTTGTAAAGACAATGTTTAGTAAACAACTGCACAAAGTAACGGTCAATAGTATACAAAGCAGAGAGACGGTAATTAAACAGTTCAATACTCTGCAGTTTGCAGATATACCTGCGGTTTTCCTGCGTAGAAGTGTTCTGATATTGGAATGGCGTCTGGGAGGCTGAATGAGCAGGGTGTCAGATGGGAAATCTGTTGAGGCTGTGTGAACAATGTGATTAGCTGAGCGGTGCTCTGGTGGCTGTCTAAACAGCGTGTCAGGTGGGTGGAACTGATGAGGCTCTGTGAACAGCGAGACAGATGAGCAGTGAAGTGTTGTAGCTTGTTGGAAATAGTTGGTTATCCGGATAACTTGTGAAGACAGGATATCAAAAAGGCTGGAAGTGCAGCTCTTAGCACACAGGTAAACAAAAGTTCCGTTATGAGCGAAAGACAAAATCATCAAAGTAGAATATGAACTCCGGACAGGAGTAGCAGAGAAAGTTCAGAGAGCACAAGGCTTAGAGTTGATCCAAAGAGATCCAATAGGAACAAAATAATCAAGCAAGGATGATAGGAAGAAGTGACCTTTTATAGGGTGTAATTAAAGAGGAGGTGCCATTCTTAAAGGGACAATACGGAGTATTACAGATCCCCCTACTCAAGGAATCCTCTCAGTGGATTCGGTTTTAGGTTTCAATGGGTAACGCTTAGGAAAAGTTCTGAGCAATTTAGGCGCATGAAGATCAGTGGATGAAACCCAAGAGTTCTCTTCTGGACCATATCCTTTCCATAATACTAGATATTCAAGTTTCTTACATCGTAGACGAGAACCAAGTATATTCTGGATTTCATATTCATCTTGGTTATCAATGTTAAGTGGAGGTGGAGCAGCTTGTAAACGGTTGGAATGTTTGTTTGGTATATGTGGTTTTAGAAGAGATACATGAAATGAGGGATGTATTTTGTAAGAATCTGGTAAATTTAGAACATCTGTACATTCATTGATAATCTTCTTAATAGGAAACTGAGCTACAAATTGAGACCCAAGTTTTCTGGAGGGTACATCGACTTTTAGATGTTTGGTACTGAGCCAAACCATATCTCCAATCTTATAATTAGGACTTGGTCTATGTTTCAAGTCCTAGTAATATTTCTGATTTGTTTGAGCATTAGTTAAGTGTATTTTAAGAAGATCAATTCCCTTCTTTAATGTAGTTGTGTAGTCAGATGCACTAGGTGATTTGTTATCTGTATCAGAGAGAATAATACTTTTAGGGTGATAACCGCATGTAGCAAAAAATTGTGTTGTTTTACTGGAGCTGGAGAGTAAATTATTATATGAAAATTCTGCCATAGGTAGCAAAGAATACCAATCATCTTGTAAATGAATGCCACACTTCCAAACTCAAAAAAACCCAGGCCAGCACCGTATCGACAGTAATAAAAGGAGCAACCTTATTTGATGAATTCAAATATTGAGACACACCAGAAAACATACATACCAAACAGCTACTACGTGTTAAAAATGAAAAAGGCTACAACCTCGGCCCGATGACATCACTGACGCGTTTCAGGTGTTACCCGTAGTCATAGTTACCGTCATGGGGTCTGACTATCCTTAAATAGGTATAGATACAGTTGTAAGCCCTTAAGTATATTACTACATGTCAAAACATTTTTAACACTTTTTTTTTTAACAGCCGGCTTTCAATCACATTATTTTTAACAGCCGGCTTTCAATCGCATTATCCTCACTGCCTACCAGAGTGACATCCAGGTAGTTTATCCTGCTCTCGTTAAATTCCATTGTAAACTGCAGGTTAACATTGTTGATATTTAAATATTCAACAAAAGATATTGCTTCCTCTCTGCTGCCTGACCAAACAAAGATCAAGTCATCTATAAAGTGTCTATACATCTTATCCCTGAAGGGATTCCCACCCCCAAAGATGTTTTCGGCCTCCCACCAACCTAAAAATAGGTTGGTGTAGGAGGGGGCAAATTTTGCCCCCATTGCCATACCACAACTCTGGAGGTAGAAAACCCCCTCAAAGGAGAAGACATTATGTTCAAGGAGGAAACGCACTACCATGAGTATGTATTCTCGTTGCTCAGATGAATAATCGATCTTACGTAGAAACACATCAATTGCCGTAATCCCATGGTCATGTGGTATCGTTGAATATAACGATACCACATCAACCGTCAGCCAACTATAATCAGGTTTCCATTCCACCTCTTCAAGAATGTTAAGGAGGTGTTTAGTATCCCGTAGGTGGCTCCATAAACCTTTAGCCAAGGGTTGTATTATGGAATCTGAGCAACGAGAATACATACTCATGGTAGTGCGTTTCCTCATTGAACATAATTTCTTCTCCTTTGAGGGGGTTTTCTACCTCCAGAGATGTGGTACGGCAATGGGGGCAAAATTTGCCCCCTCCTACGCCAACCTATTTTTAGGTTGGTGGGAGGCCGACCACATCTTTGGGGGTGGGAATCCCTTCAGGGATAAGATAAAGATGTATAGATGCTTTATAGATGACTTGATCTTTGTTTGGTCAGGCAGCAGAGAGGAAGCAATATCTTTTGTTGAATATTTAAATATCAACAATGTTAACCTGAAGTTTACAATGGAATTTAACGAGAGCAGGATAAACTACCTGGATGTCACTCTGGTAGGCAGTGAGGATAATGCGATTGAAAGCCGGCTGTATAGGAAACCTATCTCTAAAAATACTCTCCTGCATTCAGCGAGTAACCATCCCACTCATGTTCCCTTTGCTATAGCGAAGGGTCAATTCCTCCATATCAAGAGGAACTGTATTGACCCTGTTATATATGAAAGAGAAAGTGAGATTTTGAAAGATCACCTAAGAGAGAGAGGATACTCTAACAGAGTGATAAAAAGGGCAAAATATCAGGCAGATCACTGTACTAGAAGTAGCCTCTTACTTGATAAATGTAAAGATGGACAGGTGAATGAAATAAAACCACTTTCGTGACAAACTACAGCAATCAATACAGCAGTGTGTGTAAGATAGTGAGGAAACATTTGCCGGTCCTCTTAGCTGACAAGAAGTTAAAACCCTATATTGAGCAGGGATGTAGGTTCTCATATAGGCGTGGTGTAACAATTGGTAACATCTTGTCACCGACGCAATTGCCATCTGTGGGAATGAGAGAAGGTAGCTCTTGGCTTGTGCATAAGGACACCTTCAGGTGTGGAAGCAAAAAATGTAAAGCGTGTGAGCATATCATCATAACTGACAAATTCTCTTCCTGTGTGACTAGGAAGGAATACAAGACATTACAATGTGTCAACTGTTTCATGAATTACATTGTATATTTGGTCACCTGTGTACAATGTAAAAAACAGGGACTTAACACAAGGGAGGTTAGGTCGAGAATTAGGGAACACCTGAATAATATTGAGAATGGGAAAGATTGCTCGGCCCTAGCCTCCCATTTTATTTTTGACCATCACAAAAATGTAGGTACTCTAAAGTGGCAGGCAATAGAGAGGGTATTACCACCTAAGCGAGGGGGAGATAGAGAAAAAATCCTGTATCGCCGAGAGGCGCTCTGGATTTTTACCTTGCAAACACGTATTCCTGTAGGATTCAATTCCACTTTCGATGTTATTAATCATTGTGAGTAATATGCAGAGTTACATAAGAGTTATTACTCATGAGTACAGTATATAATGCATAGTAGAGAATTTATTACTATTATATTCATGGTAGAATCACTAGCAGTCTTATGTTTTGAACATTTGGAGGTACATCTGTTTGCTGACGCTCTTGCTGTAAAGCTTGTTAATTGATTGCAGATAAATAACATTGTAATCTATTAATAACATTATATAACTACTCTTAATTGGGCTGTAAAATGAGATGTTTTCTTTGTTACAGTCACAACAACTTTTTGGTCAATGGACCGTGGAAGTGAAACTAATAATCTGTCACTGTTAGCTGCACGTTTAAGTAACGAGTGCATAGGGTACCCTATACGTTAAGAATGTGTCCTATTTTGAAATCAGAGGACAAGGACTGTAAGATTTGGGGTAAATTAACTCTCTGAATCCAAGAAATAAATTAATATATATTAAGTACCACTGCATCCTTAAGAATCTTATGATCTATGGATATACTTTTGATCGTGCAGAACATAAGACAAGTGAGTGGAATCTGTTAGTATTTTTATATTAGCTGATTAAGAAGCCTCAAAAGTTGGAGAATTTTAAATGTCTAGATTAAATAATATCACCAAATAGATCGAAGTGTATTTACATTGTAAAATAGAACTAGCTATGATTGTGCATTTGAAGTGCTATTTAGAGAGAGACATATTACTGATGTATTGCAATACTATAGAAAGTTCTTATTTTTAGGAGAGTATATTTTTATTGCTATGTATTAGGCAGTTAGGGATATCAGTAAACTGTTCATTAAATTTGTGACCACTAAGTGTTAAAAATGTTTTGACATGTAGTAATATATTCAAGGGCTTACACCTGTATCTATACCTATTTAAGGATAGTCAGACCCCATGAAGGTAACTATGACTACGGATAACACCTGAAACGCGTCAGTGACATCATCGGGCAGAGGTTGTAGCCTTTTTCATTTTTAACACGTAGTAGCTGTTTGGTATGTATGTTTTCTGGTGTGTCTCAATATTTTAATTCATCAAATAAAGTTGCTCCTTTTATTACTTTCGATACGGTGCCGGCCTGGGTTTTTTTGAGTTTGGAAGTGTGGCATTCATTAAGGATACCCATAGGGCACCTTCAGAGTTTTTCAGGAGATCCAAGCATAAGTACTTGCTCTAGTACCGGAGGACCGGATGTACTTTAAGCAGAGCCAGGAGACCTAGATTTAGAGTGAAACTCTGGATTCGTATGCTCTCACGGAGAAGAGTCAATGAGGACGAACTTTTACCCACAGTGACATTAATTTGTTCATATATTGGCTGCTGTGTTACATATGAGGATTCAAGCATAAAAATGCATATTGGGCTGTTGTAATTACGGTCACACAGTAGGTCCTTTGGAGGATCTATATGGACTGATATCCCTTTAAACTTTTGTTTCCCACTGCGGTAGTGATCAGCGTTGGTGTGTGTGTTTGGCAGAAATTGTAATCTTGTAAATGAGACACATAACATCGTAGATACTGTTCAATAATTTGATTTACTCTTTCTGTAAGTCCATTTGTCGGGGGATGAAAGGCAGTTGAAAGTCGAGAATCCATTTTTAGGATTTTGCATAGTGCTTTCCAAAAGAAAGAGGTAAATTGTGTTCCACGGTCACTAATTATTGTGTTGGGTAAACCATGGAGCCTTACAATATGTTCAATGAAAACTTCAGCTGTTTCTTTTGCAGTGGGGAGATGTTTTAATGGGATAAAATGTTCCAGTTTGGTTAGATGATCCACAACAACCAGTACAGTATTATGAAGTTGTGAGGTTGGTAATTCAACGATAAAGTCCATTGATATGGTTGTCCAGGGGGTGTCTGGAATTGGATTTGAACGTAGGTAACCAAAAGGTTTCTTACGTTGAATCTTATTTCAGGCACAAACATCACAAGAGGTAACATATTCAAGAATACTTTGGTTCATTTGAGGCCACCAAAAATATCTTCTTATTAAATCGATAGATTTTTGTACACCTGGATGTCCTGAGATTAAAGAATCATGGAAAAGGTTGGTAATTGTGTCTCTGAGTGTTTTAGGAACATACAACATGTTGTTATTGAAGTATAAACCTGATTGGCCTTGTCTTAGGAATGTCAATTTAGATAAATCTTCTGAATCTAAAGCTTTTAGAATCTTCTTTTCAAAAGAACAATTATTTTATTTGGAGGAATTATATAAGATTCTGTCTTTATTTGTGGATTAGGTTCTCTTGTTCTAGATAATCCATCTTCTTTAGTGTTTTGAATTAGGCGGAATGTTATGTAGAAATCAAATCTATCCAAAAACAATGCCCAACGGACCTGTCAAGAGGACAGGGTTTTACTTTTCTTTAAGTATTCTAAATTTTTATAATCCGTGAATATAATAAAAGGTTTAGAAGTGCCTTCTAGAATGTGTCGCAATGTTTCCAAAGCACATTTGATGGTAAGTAACTCCTTATCTCCGATGGAGTAATTTATTTCTGCTGGTTGCAAACGTCTAGAATAAAAAGCTATGGGAAGTGGTTTGGATGTTTCATCTAAGCGTTGTGAGAGAACTGCTCCAATTCCAGTGTCAGAAGCATCAGCTGCAACAACAAATTGATAAGTGTGGTCTTGGAGGTTCAGGATAGGTGCAGTCGTAAAAGTATGTTTTAGATATTGGAACGCTTTTTCTGCTGAAGGTGTCCAAACAAATTTTTGGTTCTTTTTAGTTAAAGCAGTCAGTGGTTTGATTATGGAAGAAAATTTTTGAATACATTTTCTGTAAAAGTTTGAGAAACCCATGAACCTCTGCATATATTTGATAGATGTTGGTCTAGGCCAATTAGATATGGCTAGAACCTTTTCAGTATCCATCTGTACCTTGTCTGGGGATATAATGTAACCTAAAAATTTAATTTCTTTAACATGAAATTGGCACTTTTCCAACTTTGCAAATAATCTATGATCTCTGAGTCTTGTAAGAACCCAGCGGACATGTTTTACATGTTCTTCTTTGGTTTTGGAATATATCAAAATATCATCAAGGTAGATGATTACACAAATGTCAGTTAAATCTCTAAAGATATCATTAATGAAGTATTGGAATGTACCTGGGACATTACAAAGCCCAAACTGCATGACTTTATATTGATAAAGCCCGTACCTAGTTCTAAAGGCTGTCTTCCACTCATCTCCTTACTTCATTCTGATGAGATTGTAAGCACCTTTTAAATCTAGTTTGGTATAGATTGTTGCTCCATTCAGACGTTCAAGGAGTTCAGGAATGAGTGGAAGTAGGTAGCGATTTTTTATGGTAACTGAGTTTAAGGATCTGTATTCAATTATGGGCCTTAATATTTTGTCTTTATTTATTACAAAGAAAAATCCAGCTGCAGCAAGAGAGGTAGATGGCTCAATAAAACCTTTTTTTAGGTTTTCATCTTAATATTGTCTAAGTTGTTCTAATTGTTTTTGTGACAAAGGGTAAATTTTCCCAAAAGTTATGTCAGAGCCTGTCAATGGGGCAGTCATATATCCTGTGTGGGGGGAGTGTCTCTGCCTCTTTAACACTGAAAACATCTTGTAAATCATTGTATTCTGAGTGAAGACTTGGTTCTATGTTTTCTATAGATGAATGTGGGTAGCATGTGGATTTGCAATATGTAGTTGAGAGAGTAATGTTATTATGTACCCAATCAATGTGAGGATTATGTTTTATCAACCAAGGGTAACCAAGGATAATGGTGTGTAAGGATGTGGGGATAACATCAAAAGTGATGAATTCAGTATGTCCATGTTGAGTTGTTAGCATGAGTGGTATGGTATGATGCCTAATAGGGCCATCTTGGATTAGGGTACCATCGATAAATATCACAAATACTGGATCATGTTTAGGTATAAGAGGTATTTTATGGAGTTTAACAAACTGATAATCGATGAACAGGCCAAAGCTCCGGAATCAATTATGGCATCAGTCCTGACCTCTTGGTGGTCGCACTGTAAGGACAGAGATAAAGTAATTTGGCATGAAATTTCATTCCAGATAAAGTAATACAAATATTTTTCTTACCCTTCTTCTGTCGATTTAAGATAGGACACATAGAAACAACGTGTTCTTTATCAGCACAGTAAAGACATAAATTTAATATGCAGCGTCTGTTTTTCTCTTCTTGAGATAGTGGTCCTTTTATTATGCCAATCTCCATAGGAGTCGTAGAAGTAGTTGCTCTGTCTGGGAAATAATTTGAGGGTTTCCTCTGGGGTATATCGCTTTGTAGTCTTTCTGCCCGTCTTTCTCTTATCCTTCTATCTAAAGTTGTACAGAGTTTAATTAAACCATCTAAATTTTCAGGCATGTCTAATCTTGCAAGTTCATCTTTTAAACTCTCTGAGAGTCCGAGTCTAAATTGATTCTTTAAACTGATTTGAATCCACAAAGAGTCAACTGACCACATTTGGAACTCTGTAATGTAGTCTTCTATTGGGCGTTTTCCTTGTTTTAAAGCTCTAAGGCCTAGATTTGGAGTTTGGCGGTAGCCGTGAAAACCAGCGTTAGAGGCTCCTAACGCTGGTTTTAGGCTACCTCCGGTATTTGGAGTCACTCAAAAAAGGGTCTAACGCTCACTTTCAGCCGCGACTTTTCCATACCGCAGATCCCCTTACGTCAATTGCGTATCCTATCTTTTCAATGGGATTTTTCTAACTCCGGTATTTAGAGTCGTGGCTGAAGTGAGCGTTAGAAATCTAACGACAAAACTCCAGCCGCAGAAAAAAGTCAGTAGTTAAGAGCTTTCTGGGCTAACGCCGGTTCATAAAGCTCTTAACTACTGTACTCTAAAGTACACTAACACCCATAAACTACCTATGTACCCCTAAACCGAGGTCCCCCCACATCGCCGCCACTCGATTAATTTTTTTTTAACCCCTAATCTGCCGACCACCACCTACGTTATACTTATGTACCCCTAATCTGCTGCCCCTAACACCGCCGACCCCTATATTATATTTATTAACCCCTAATCTGCCCTCCTCAACGTCGCCTCCACCTGCCTACACTTATTAACCCCTAATCTGCCGAGCGGACCTGAGCGCTACTATAATAAAGTTATTAAACCCTAATCCGCCTCACTAACCCTATAATAAATAGTATTAACCCCTAATCTGCCCTCCCTAACATCGCCGACACCTAACTTCAATTATTAACCCCTAATCTGCCGACTGGAGCTCACCGCTATTCTAATAAATGTATTAACCCCTAAAGCTAAGTCTAACCCTAACACTAACACCCCCCTAAGTTAAATATAATTTTAATCTAACGAAATTAATTAACTCTTATTAAATAAATTATTCCTATTTAAAGATAAATACTTACCTGTAAAATAAACCCTAATATAGCTACAATATAAATTATAATGATATTATAGCTATTTTAGGATTAATATTTATTTTACAGGTAACTTTGTATTTATTTTAACCAGGTACAATAGCTATTAAATAGTTAAGAACTATTTAATAGCTAAAATAGTTAAAATAATTACAAATATACCTGTAAAATAAATCCTAACCTAAGTTACAATTAAACCTAACACTACACTATCATTAAATTAATTAAATAAAATATCTACAATTACCTACAATTAAACCTAACACTACACTATCAATACATTAATTAAATACAATATCTACAAATAACTACAATGAAATAAACTAACTACAGTACAAAAAATAAAAAAGAACTAAGTTAAAAAAAATAAAAAAATATTTACAAACATAAGGAAAATCTTACAACAATTTTAAACTAATTACACCTACTCTAAGCCCCCTAATAAAATAACAAAGCCCCCCCAAAATAAAAAATGCCCTACCCTATTCTAAAATACTAAAGTTCAAAGCTCTTTTACCTTACCAGCCCTGAACAGGGCCCTTTGCGGGGCATGCCCCAAAGAATTCAGCTCTTTTGCCTGTAAAAAAAAACATGCAATACCCCCCCCAACATTACAACCCACCACCCACATACCCCTAATCTAACCCAAACCCCCTTAAATAAACCTAACACTAAGCCCCTGAAGATCATCCTACCTTATCTTCACCATACCAGGTTCACCGATCCGTCCTGGCTCCAAAATCTTCATCCAACCCAAGCGGGGGCTGGCGATCCATCATCCGGCGGCTGAAGAGGTCCAGAAGAGGCTCCAAAGTCTTCATCCTATCCGGGAAGAAGAGTAGATCTGGACCGGCAACCATCATCTTCCAAGCGGCATCTTCTATCTTCATCCGATGAGGACAGGCTCCATCCTGAAGACCTCCACCGCGGACCCATCTTCATCCGGCGACGTCCAACTGAAGAATGACGGTTCCTTTAAGGGACGTCATCCAAGATGGCGTCCCTCGAATTCCGATTGGCTGATAGGATTCTATCAGCCAATCGGAATTAAGGGTAGGAATATTCTGATTGGCTGATGGAATCAGCCAATCAGAATCAATATCAATCCGATTGGCTGATCCAATCAGCCAATCAGATTGAGCTCGCATTCTATTGGCTGATCGGAACAGCCAATAGAATGCAAGCTCAATCTGATTGGCTGATTGGATCAGCCAATCGGATTGAACTTGATTCTGATTGGCTGATTCCATCAGCCAATCAGAATATTCCTACCTTAATTCCGATTGGCTGATAGAATCCTATCAGCCAATCGGAATTCGAGGGACGCCATCTTGGATGACGTCCCTTAAAGGAACCGTCATTCTTCAGTTGGACGTCGCCGGATGAAGATGGGTCCGCGGTGGAGGTCTTCAGGATGGAGCCGGTCCTCATCGGATGAAGATAGAAGATGCCGCTTGGAAGATGATGGTTGCCGGTCCGGATCTACTCTTCTTCCCGGATAGGATGAAGACTTTGGAGCCTCTTCTGGACCTCTTCAGCCGCCGGATGATGGATCGCCAGCCCCCGCTTGGGTTGGATGAAGATTTTGGAGCCAGGACGGATCGGTGAACCTGGTATGGTGAAGACAAGGTAGGATGATCTTCAGGGGCTTAGTGTTAGGTTTATTTAAGGGGGGTTTGGGTTAGATTAGGGGTATGTGGGTGGTGGGTTGTAATGTTGGGGGGGGTATTGTATGTTTTTTTTTACAGGCAAAAGAGCTGAATTCTTTGGGGCATGCCCCGCAAAGGGCCCTGTTCAGGGCTGGTAAGGTAAAAGAGCTTTGAACTTTAGTAATTTAGAATAGGGTAGGGCATTTTTTATTTTGGGGGGCTTTGTTATTTTATTAGGGGGCTTAGAGTAGGTGTAATTAGTTTAAAATTGTTGTAAGATTTTCCTTATGTTTGTAAATATTTTTTTATTTTTTGTAACTTAGTTCTTTTTTATTTTTTGTACTTTAGTTAGTTTATTTCATTGTAGTTATTTGTAGATATTGTATTTAATTAATGTATTGATAGTGTAGTGTTAGGTTTAACTGTAGGTAATTGTAGATATTTTATTTAATTAATTTAATGATAGTGTAGTGTTAGGTTTAATTGTAACTTAGGTTAGGATTTATTTTACAGGTAATTTTGTTATTATTTTAACTAGGTAACTATTAAATAGTTATTAACTATTTAATAGCTATTGTACCTGGTTAAAATAATTACAAAGTTACCTGTAAAATAAATATTAATCCTAAAATAGCTAGAATATAATTATAATTTATAGTGTAGCTATATTAGGATTTATTTTACAGGTAAGTATTTAGCTTTAAATAGGAATAATTTATTTAATAAGAGATAATTAATTTCGTTAGATGTAAATTATATTTAATTTAGGGGGTGTTAGTGTTAGGGTTAGACTTAGCTTTAGGGGTTAATACATTTATTAGAATAGCGGTGAGCTCAAGTCGGCAGATTAGGGGTTAATAATTGAAGTTAGGTGTCGGCGATGTTAGGGAGGGCAGATTAGGGGTTAATACTATTTATTATAGGGTTAGTGAGGCGGATTAGGGGTTAATAACTTTATTATAGTAGCGCTCAGGTCCGGTCGGCAGATTAGGGGTTAATAAATTTAGGCAGGTGGAGGCGACATTGTGGGGGGCAGATTAGGGGTTAATAAATATAATATAGGTGTCGGCGGTGTTAGGGGCAGCAGATTAAGGGTACATAGGGATAATGTAAGTAGCAGCGGTTTACGGAGCGGCAGATTAGGGGTTAATAATAATATGCAGGGGTCAGCGATAGCGGGGGCGGCAGATTAGGGGTTAATAAGTGTAAGGTTAGGGGTGTTTAGACTCGGGGTACATGTTAGAGTGTTAGGTGCAGACGTAGGAAGTGTTTCCCCTTAGCAAACAATGGGGCTGCGTTAGGAGCTGAACGCAGCTTTTTTGCAGGTGTTAGGTTTTATTTCAGCTCAAACAGCCCCATTGTTTCCTATGGGGGAATCGTGCACGAGCACGTTTTTGAGGCTGGCCGCGTCCGTAAGCAACTCTGGTATCGAGAGTTGCATTGGCGTTAAATATGCTCTACGCTCCTTTTTTGGAGCCTAACCCAGCCTTTCTGTGGACTCTCAATACCAGAGTTATTTTTATGGTGCAGCCAGAAAAAGCCAGCGTTAGCTACGCGGGTCCTTACCGACAAAACTCTAAATCTAGCCGTAAGTCTGGTCTCAGCTTTGATTTGCTTATCACAATCCTCATATAAACTAGCCATGGCTGTAAGAAATACATCTAGAGATTCAAGAATAGGATCATTTGTCTCAATAAATCTGTTGGCCCATGCCCTAGGTTCTCCTGTGAGGAAGGAAATGATTTTACAAACTTTTATTTTTTTTGTATGGTAAGTGTGTGTTTTCATTGAATAAAGAAGACAAACATTTTTAAACTCCCTAAACTCAGATCTTTTACCAGAAAAGGGACTTGGGAGATTTATATGGGGTTCAGGTAATTCAGAGGTTCTGGGTGACATTATGTCTTTAATTAAAACTTTTAATGCTGTATTTTCTACTTGTACCTCAGAAAGTCCTCTAGTTAGATAGTCTAACTTTTGATTGATGTTAGCAAATTGGTTACTAATTTCTGTTGGATACATTTTGAATTCAAGAAAATTAGTATATGTTTTATGGCTTGATTATTATGTAATGTCTTGAGTAAAGACCTTGAGCAAATATTGTGTTTTGTTGCTAATAATATAAACCCAGATAATAGTTGTGAATTAAATGAGTATAAGTCATTATTAGCTTTTGTTACATTAGAAGGTTTACATACACAGAAGTATTTGTTAAGTGTATGTGGCTTTAAATATGCAATGAACCAGACTGAAAGGAATTGAAGTTTGGTGTAGACTATTACAAGGTAGTCACAAATGAGGATATTCAATTTTAGTGTTGATTTTCCATAAGAAGCAATGATATTTGGTAAAGACAATGTTTAGTAAACAACTGCACAAAGTAACGTTCAATAGTATACAAAGCAGAGAGATGGTAATTAAACAGTTCAATACCCTGCAGTTTGCAGATATACTTGTGGTTTTCCTGCATAAAAGTGTTCCGATATTGGATTGGCGTGTTGTCAGTATATGGCCATGTTATAATACAATATATTTAATAATTATTCTTTAAAATAAACCCCCAATAAAATGCATATACAAAACAATAAAATTAATGTAAATTCCTAAATTATTTATATTAGTTAAAATTTATAGACACATTGAATTATATTTATAGAAACCAGATATGAATCAAACTATATACATTTTAACTGTTATAATATGCAATACAAAGATCATAAAAGTTACCTTATTCACAATAATTTCCCAAATCAGAGTTGCATTTAAATATCACAATGAGATACCAGAATCTTCTGTTATTAACCAATAACTCTAGTTCAATGCTCAATATGGATTACCCACTTACTATGCTTAATTAATAACTACCAGGGATACAATCACAATAACCAGTTTGTGTACAGTTCTGAAAGAGTTCACTATAATAACTGACTTATCAATCTGGAGTATAAAACCCTGTCTAATAAATAACTTATTTAGCAATAATGACTAGTTAAGACTACACAGGACTATGAAACACAAACTTAAAATACTAAGTGCTCTTTTAAATCTATTAACTGCAATTTGACTGTAGCAATAATGAATGTATTTGCTTTAAAATATCAAATTATATACTTAACAATTTCTTATACTTTACCAGGTCACCAGTTTGAGAATTAATATCCAAATATGTCTATCGTCATATGTCATAGAGGAATTATGCACATTTGTAAGAGAAATAATCTTGATAGTCTCTTATCCACAAAGAGTGTCCCAACGTATTTGTCTTACAGAAAACTGTGTTCACACACTGGTCTCTCTTATAAACAAAAAGGCAGCAAGCAGGATTGCAATAGTTACCAAACAAAATTTTTCCACCAAGATTTTTCTCTCTCTGTGCAAGGAGCTTTTTGTCTGATACAAGACTCCTCCTCATCTCTTAATCATTCGATAGATTTGGGTATGCACTTTTCTCTGATTGGCTACTGGGAAATTTCATTTTCAACAGATAAATGCCTTTTGGCTGTAATACCGGATTTAGGCCATCGGGGGCAGCAGACAGAGACAACAGTTTCATTCAAATATTGCTATAGTTAAATTATCTAATCTTATAAAATGTCTATCAAATACACTATTTCTTTATATTAATAAACCTTCTGGTCATATTTTGTATTTGTTAAATGCCTGAAAAAAATAAAAAGAATAGGTTACTAACATTGGACATTTTAAATTGAATTGAATTGTATTGGTATTTATTAACTCAGCATATGTATCCCAATGTGTCCTTTAGATGTCTGGAAGACAGAAAAAAAAATATATAAATGTGTTACATATTTTAAAGTGGGACTATTAAAATTGCCATTCAATTCTCTGCAATCTGAATTGCATTATAGGCATTTAATACAGTCTAAGGCATATATTTAATGTTTGAGATTTAAACATAAATTGTGATTCAATAATGAGTTCAGATATCCTATGTGTATTTAGATCTCAGCAGGGATAGTTTATCATGTAGATGGTAAAAACTACAATTCTTTGAGCATGTTTGTATATTCAAACATTCCCACAGACAGACCGTATATTCTCCACAGGGGGCCTGTGAGTTCATTATCCATCTTGGGCAGGAAGCCCATATATGGGCATACACTTCTGAGGCTCCATCATGCTAATATTTACTTTGAAGTAACTGTCTGATCTAAGATTTGCAATACACAACCATATAGATGACCATCTTTTTGAAGTAATTTGTCTTTCTTTGAAATGACTGCCTGAATTTAACTAGACCAAATGTCTTCTTTTTGTTCTCACCTGGATGCATTTTAATTTTGCATATTGAGTGGGGGAGGATTGAATTGTGGTCAGCCAGGCATCTAATGTCTTACAAATAAATTAATCATTTGGTGTAGACAGCCATATATATTAATTAATATATATATGTATATATACATTATTTAATAACATTCAGATATCCTGACAGTGTGGGAGGCTGAATGAGCACGGTGTCAGCTGAGAAATCCGTTGAGGCTGTGTGAACAATGTGATTAGCTAAGCGGTGCTCCGGTGGTTGTCTGAACAGCATGTCAGGTGGGTGGAACTGATGAGGCTGTGTGAACAGCGAGACTGGTGAGCAGTGAAGTGTTGCAGCTTGTTGGAAATAGTTGGTTATCTGGATAACTTGCGAAGACAGGATATCAAAAAGGCTGGAAGTGCAGTTCTTAGCACACAGGTAAACAAAAGTTCTGTTATGAGTGGAAGACAAAGGCCCCTAGTTATCAAGCCGTCAACCTCAAATACGCTGGAATTCCGCAGTGTATTTGTGGCGAGGCTGATTCGCCTAAGTTATCAAGCCCTTTACACCGGCAAAAGTAGAATTTTGTGACGTAAGCTTCGATCCGCCAGACTCAGTCTGACACAGATCGATTCTTACGTCACTCCAGATGTTCTGCACACAAGTTCGGCACAATCTGACTACTTTTGCTAGTTATCAAAAAACTAGCAGGTACGCTCGGCACTTTTCCGGCCCAGCGTACCTGGTTTTCAAACCGCCGCCCTGGAGCCGGCGGATCCCATAGGAATCAATGGGAGTCTGACCATAGAGAAAGTTCATGTTCGCTGCTGCCCGACATCCCATTGATTCCTATGGGAGCTGTCTGCACCTAACACCCTAACATGTACCCCGAGTCTAAACACCCCTAATCTGCCCCCCCTACACCACCGCAACTAAATAAATTTATTACCCCCTAAACCGCCGCTCCCGGAGCCCACCGCAAGCTACATTATACATATTAACCCCTAATCTGTGTCCCCCTACACCGCCGCAACTAAATAAAGTTATTAACCCCTAAACCGCCGCTCCCGGACACCGCCGCAACTATAATAAATGTATGAACCCCTAAACCGCTGCTCCCGGACCCCGCCGCCACCTATATTAAACTTATTAACCCCTAATTTGCCCCCCGTCGCCACCTATAATACATTTATTAACCCCTATCCTGCCCCCACTACACCGCCGCAACCTATAATAAATTTATTAACCCCTATCCTGCCCCCCCTATACCGCCGCAACCTATAATAAATTTATTAACCCCTATCCTGCCCCCCCTACACCGCCACAACTATAATAAAATTATTAACCCCTAAACCCCCCTAACTTAAATATTAATTAAATAAATCTAAATATTATAACTCTTATTAACTAAATTAATCCTATTTAAAACTAAATACTTACCTTTAAAATAAACCCTAATATAGCTACAATATAAATAATTATAATTATATTGTAGCTATCTTAGGATTTATTTTTATTTTACAGGTAACTTTGTATTTATTTTAGCTAGTTAGAATAGTTATTAAATAGTTATTAACTATTTAATAACTACCTAGCTAAAAGAAATACAAAATTACCTGTAAAATAAATCCTAATCTAAGTTACAATTAAACCTACACTATCATTAAATTAATTAAATAAATTAGCTACAAATAACTACAATTAAATACAATTAAATAAACTAACTAAAGTACAAAAAATTAAAAAAACTAAGTTACAAAAAATAAAAAAAAATAAGTTACAAAAAATAAAAAAAAATAAGTTACAAACATTTAAAAAATATTACAACAATTTTAAGCTACTTACACTTAATCTAAGCTCCCTAATAAAATAACAAAGCCCCCCAAAATAAAAAATGCCCTACCCTATTCTACATTACCAGCCCTTTTGCCTGTAAAATAAAAATACAACCCCCCCAGCATTAAAACCCACCACCCACACACCCCTACTCTAACCCAAACCCCCCTTAAATAAACCTAACACTACCCCCCTGAAGATCATCCTACCTTTAGCCGTCTTTAGCCAGCCGACCACCGATGGAACCGAAGAGGAGATTCCGATTGGCTGATAGAATCCTATCGTAGGCTCGTCTGAAGATGGCTCCGCTCCGCTCCGGATGGATGAAGATTGAAGATGCTGCCGATTGATGACTTCAATCGGATGGAAGACTTCTTCAGTGCCCCTTGGATGATGACTTCAGTCGGATGGAAGACTTCTTCAGCGCCCCTTGGATGATGACTTCTGCCGCTCCGGATCTCCTCTTCGGTTCCATCGGTGGTCGGCTGGCTGAAGACGGCTAAAGGTAAGATGATCTTCAGGGGGGTAGTGTTAGGTTTATTTAAGGGGGGTTTGGGTTAGAGTAGGGGTATGTGGGTGGTGGGTTTTAATGTTGGGGGGTTGTATTTTTATTTTACAGGCAAAAGAGCTGTTTTCTTTGGGGCATGCCCCGCAAAAGGCCCTTTTAAGGGCTGGTAAGGTCATTGAGCTGTTAACTTTTTAATGTAGAATAGGGTAGGGCATTTTTTTATTTTGGGGGGATTTGTTATTTTATTAGGGGGCTTAGATTAGGTGTAAGTAGCTTAAAATTGTTGTAATATTTTTGAAATGTTTGTAACTTATTTTTTTTATTTTTTGTAACTTAGCTTTTTTTATTTTTTGTACTTTAGTTAGTTTATTTAATTGTATTTAATTGTAGTTATTTGTAGTTAATTTATTTAATTAATTTAATGATAGTGTAGTGTTAGGTTTAATTGTAACTTAGGTTAGGATTTATTTTACAAGTAATTTTGTATTTCTTTTAGCTAGGTAGTTATTAAATAGTTAATAACTATTTAATAACTATTCTAACTAGCTAAAATAAATACAAAGTTACCTGTAAAATAAATATAAATCCTAAAATAGCTACAATGTAATTATTAATTACATTGTAGCTATCTTAGGGTTTATTTTACAGGTAAGTATTTAGTTTTAAATAGGAATAATTTATTTAAGTATAGTGTAGTGTTAGGTGTAATTGTAACTTAGGTTAGTTTTTATTTTACAGGTTAATTTCTCTTTATTTTAACTAGGTAGCTATTAAACAGTTAATAACTATTTAATAGCTATTGTACCTAGTTAAAATAATTTGAAATTTGCCTGTAAAATAAAAATAAATCCTAAAATAGCTACAATGTAATTATTATTTATATTGTAGCTATATTAGGGTTTATTTTAAAGGTAAGTATTTAGTTTTAAATAGGAATAATTAATTTAATAAGAGTTAAATTTATTTAGATGTATTTAATTAATATTTAAGTTAGGGGGGTGTTAGGGTTAGGATAGGGGTTAATAAATTTATTATAGGTGGCGACGGTGTAGGGGGGGCAGGATAGGGGTTAATAAGTTTAATATAGGTGGCGGCGGGGGTCCGGGAGCGGCGGTTTAGGGGATAATACATTTATTTAGTTGCGGCGGGGTCTGGGATCGGCAGGATAGGGGTTAATAAATGTATTATAGGTGGCGGTGGTATAGGGGGGGCAGGATATAGGTTACTAGGTATTATGTAGGTGGCGGTGGGCTCCGGGAGCGGCGGTTTAGGGGTTAATACATTTATTATAGTTGCGGCGGTGTCCGAGAGAGGCGGTTTAGGGGTTAATAACTTTATTTAGTTGCGGGGGGCTCCGGGGGCACCAGTATAGGGGGTAGAACAGTGTAGTTAGTGTGGGTGCTTAGTGACAGCTTGTCAATAAAGCTGTAAAAAAAGCCGAAGAGCAGCGAGATCGGATGAGTGATAACTATCACAGTCCGCTGCTCATCGCCCCGTACTTGGTGCGCAGCTTTTTGACAGCTTTATTGATAACTTTGGCGAGCGTATTCAGATCCGCGGCGGCGATGGTAGGCGAGCTTAGGCGGGCATATTGGGGCCGGCGAAGGCAGGTAATTAGACACGTTGATAACTAGAGGCCAAAATCATCAAAGTAGAATATGAACTCCGGACAGGAGTAGCAGAGAAAGTTCAGAGACCACACAAGTCTTAGAGTTGATCCAAAGAGATTCAATAGGAACAAAATAATCAAGAAACGATGATAGGAGGAAGTGACCTTTTATAGGGTGTAATTGAAGAGGAGGTGCCATTCTTAAAGGGACAATACGGAGTATTACACATATACCGGCTTCTTTATCTTATATCTGTCTGTAAACCAAATACCAATACTTGGAGAGAACAATAGAAAATTAACAATTTATTTTTATTATTATTCTTCATTTATAAAGCGCCAACAGATTCCGCAGCGCTGCCCATGGGTACAAGTATAACAGTACAATGGAGAAACAATACAATAAAAGACAAAATTTTACAGACAAATACAAGGGGAAGTGAGAGCCCTATTTCCGTGGGAACTTTCAATCTAGATGGGTAGGAGGATGGGAAACAGGAGGCGGGGACTGCAAAGGTGAGAATGATATTAGTGAGGAGATAGATGAGGGCAACTGTTAGTTAAGTGAAGTTAGTTTGTTAATTAGTCGGGGTGATAAGCTTCTCTGAACATAAAGGTCTTTATGGAAAGGAGGAGAGGTTAGGGGCAAGTCTGACAGCTCGAGGAATGCGTTTATTACCTTATCTCTTCTATACCTCACTGGGAGTGTAATTTCTTTTGCTGGCTGTTTTTATACAACTTATTTATAGCTTGGCCCTAAGGCCAAAAACTTTCAGAATAGGTGGGGATACCACAGGCTAATACAACTATTTCAAATGCCAATATAAGGGTAAAGGAAATACTTCTAAACAATTTAATACAACACAGCAGGTAAAGTGGATCATTGGGAACAAATTTAAGGTGATAATTTTTTTGAGTAAACTGTCCCTTTAAGCAGTTATTTTGGATGCTTAAGTAGTTTCTTGGACATTTTGAGTAACTCATTTTTTTTCCACCTCTGGTTATTCTTCCAGGGTGGTTGCCTGATCAGTCAGTGATGCTATTTGCTCTGGTTTGGTCTTGCCGTTTTTGGTATGTGAATTTAGATCAGATGTCCACTTGCCCTTTTGGGTCTCTTCCTTTGCATTTCAGTTTTTTGGTCTCAGGGTCTCAAATCTCTAAGCCTGTTGGCATGGAGATTGAAAAATAGTTCTTAAGCAGAGAGAGTTTTCTCATTTTGTTATTGAGACTCTGATACAGGTTTGTGAACTTGTATTCAGGAAATGTTATTGTAAGATTTAGAGGACTTTTATTTCTTGATGAAAAAATCATATTTTTTTTCTGGCATTCTTTTTAGAATTCCTGTTTTGTTTTTTGTTTTGCAGTTTTTGCAGGATGGTTTGGATAAGGTCCAGTTCTTTTAGACGGGTCTGATTTCAGCTCTTACAGTTATTTCCCTCTGGAAGAATGCTAATCTTTCAGATATCCATAGCTTTGGCTAGAGATAAGTCTTTTGTTAAACTAATCTTCTCCTTCTTGGGGGCATATGTATCAAGCTCCGAATGGAGCTTGATCGCCCCTGTTTCTGGCGAGTCTTCAGACTCACCAGAAACAGCAGTAATGAAGCAGCGGTCACAAAGACTGCTGCTCCATAACCTGTCCGCCTGCTCTGAGCAGGCAGACAGTCATTGCCAGAAATCAACCCGATCGAGTACGATCGGGTTGATTGACACTGCGGCGTTGCACCAGCAGTGCAATGCTGAGTATTGCTCGCCGTATTCAGCGAGGTCTGGCGGACCTGATCCACAGTGTCGGATCAGGTCCGCCAGACCTTGATAACTTGGGGCCTTGGAGTCTTATTTTGGTTTTGAGGGTTTTGCAGGCTTCTCTTTTGAGCCTATGGAGTCGATTTATCAAGCTTCGTATGGAGCTTGATGCCCAATGTCTAAAGACCGCTGCTCCATAACCTGTCCGCCTGCTCTGAGGCCACGGACAGAAATCAACCCGATCAAATACGATTGGGTTGATTGACACCCCCTGCTAGCGGACGATTGGCCGCAAATTTGCAGGAGGCGGCATTGCACCAGCAGTTCACAAGAAGGAGTAGGCAGTTTCTTAGGACAAGATTTGTTTTCTTTCTTAGTGTTGTATCTTTTGCCTGTATGAGACAGGAATTTGTTGTTTAGGTGTCAATGTTTTACGATGACGCTACTATAGTTTTCAGACAAACTTCTAGTTTGTTTGTGTCCTTTTCTGGTTACAGAAAAAGGCGTAAGTTTCTGCCATTTCTTTGTCTTCTAGTTTGAGACTTCTGTTTCACAAGGCTTTTTTTGGAGGCAGGTTAGCCTCCACCTTAACAGATTACTGCTCATCCTATTAGATCAGTTTCTATTTCTTTGCCTTTTAAGAATGAGGCTTCAGTTGTCCAAGTTTGCTAGGCAGATATTTTTTTTTTCTTAAATACTACCAGTTTTGTGTTTTTGCTTCTTCTGAGGTGGCCTTTGGAAGGAAAGTTCTTCAGGTAGTTGTTTCAGGATTATTATTTGCCTGATGATTATTTTTTCATTGCATGTTTTTGGATTTAGTTTTTCAGTGAAAAAAATATGTTTTTTAAATACCACTCTTTATGTTTTCATTACTCGTTTCCCTGAATAATGGATTGTGGACTCACCACCAATATGAAAGAAAACATAATTTATACTTACCTGATAAATGCATTTCTTCATGGTGGTGAAAGCACACGAGACCCAACCCTTTGTTTTTTTGGGGTTTATTTTATGTTTGCGCACATATTTTTACCCTGCTCCTATAGTTTTGCTTATTTCTTTTCCTACCTCTTTTGCTTGGCTATACATCAAACTGAGGTGCAGTGAGGTGGGAGGGGTTTTGTAGAGCTCCTGGGGTTTGGAATCCTTGCCTCTTCCTAGAGTATGGGAAGAGTAAATCCCAGAAGTAATGGACTCTCACCACCATGAAATAAATTAATTTATCAGGTAAACATAAATTAGTTGTTTTTTTTGTCCTCTTTAAATAGCACTGTTAAAGGTTGCAGTTTCCAACTCTTCATCTTTACTTCACCACTTAAAGTAACATATTTGAATCTTCTTATCTGCTCTTTTTTCTTTTTTTTTATAGCAGATCATCTCAGCAGAGCATTTATTTCTTTTATATCAGTGGAATTTGAGTTATTTTAAAGCAAGTCTTATTTAATGTCAGTCTTCCTCTTTCTAAACGTGTAGGCCACACCAGGAGACAGAGCCCATCTGCTCCCCATAAACTCGCGCTGAATCTCCACATCTCTATTTTTGGATCATTAAGATATTACGCAGGTGGTCCAATTATTAAAATATGGTTTAAATTCAAAGTCCATATTTTTCTTTAAGAAAATGTATTGGCTTTTTTTTAACTTTTTATGTACATGGTTTTACAGTCTGGAAGCCATATGTCAACACCTCCTAAGAAACACACATCTTTATGGAGTTTGTTTTATGTCTGTTTGGAGGGTGTCTTGCCTTTTATTTTACTATTTTTTTTATAATACCCTAAAGGCTTAAAAAAAGAGGTTGAATGAAGTCTGGTAATTACTTAGATGTCAGCTTTGTATGAAATAATGGAAAAATTATCTGCAAATGTTAAATGAAAGGGAGCACACCATACACAGTAACTATTCTAGAGTCATATAGAAATGTTCTATTATATAGTTTTGTTTTTATTCAGGAAAAGTAATAGTCTTAAGTTTAAAAAAAACAGAATTTAGTTTACACCACATCCAGTCCACAATGCCCAAAAATATTTAAAAAAAAACAAACAGCTAGATTACGAGTTTTGAGCGCTATAGGGAAATTAACGACCGCCACAAAAGCATCGTTATTTCACCTCCCTATAGCGCTGCTATTACAGGCTTTGAAAAACCAGGCTTGTGCGGGCGATATGGTGGCATTGAGCTCCATACCTCACCCACATACAAGCGGTGTTTTGACGTGCTAGTGCACGATTTCCCCATAGACGTCAATGGGGAGAGTGGGCTAAAAAAAAGCCTAACGCAGCCCCATTGATGTCTATGGGGAAAGAAAAAATTATATTTAAACCTAACACCCTAACATAAACCCCACGTCCCTGACATCGCCGCAATCTACATAATGTTATTAACCCCTAATCTGCTGCCCTAACATCGACACCGCCTAAATAAAACTATTAACCCCTAATCTGCCGCTCCCGATATCGCCGCCACCTAAATACACTTATTAGCCCCTAATCTGCTGCCCCTAACATTGCTGCCACCTACATTACAGTTATTAACCCCCTAATCTGCTGGCCCTAACATCGCCGCCGCCTACCTACACTTATTAGCCCCTAATCTGCCGCCTCCAATGTCGCCACCACTATACTAAAGTTATTAACCCCTAAACCTCTGGCCTCCGACAACACTAACACTACGTACATATATTAACCCCTAAACATAACCCTAACCATAAGCATAACCCTAACGTAACCCTAAACCTAACCCTAACACCCCCTAACTTAAATATAATTACAATAAATCTAAATTAAACATACATTGATTACCTAAATAATTCCTATTTAAAACGAAATACAAACTTACCTGTAAAATAAAACCTAAGCTAGCGACATAATAACTAATAGCTATCTTAAGTTTTATTTTTATTTCACAGGTAAGTTTGTATTTATTTATTTATTTATTTATTTATTTTTATTTTTTTTTACGTATAAAGATGTTTATTTAACAATACAAATGGATCAATAACAGAATAACAGTCTAGTTATCTTTGGGTTATATACCACAATACTGAACAGAATATATAGCTTTATTTAACAGTTTAAGTACGGTTAGTTTGGGGACTAGAGGCCTAATTTGGCCTCCAGATAACAGCACAATGCTTGTCTCTCCTACCAAACTATGGAGAGGTCATTTTAGTACAAAATAATATTTACCCTTAATGAGGTAATTTTGTTCATATGGATAAACACATTTATCAAATGTTAAGTTCCACCTCAAAGCCGATAGACAGGAACACCTGCTCACAAGGATTCAAATGCACAATGAGCTATATTCATTCGCAGCCTCTCCAATCTTTTCAGTTCCTATGTTTTATCGAAGTGCTTATGTTCAAAATACTCTGAACCTTCTTCATAACTAAGGTTAGAAATGAATGCATCCTTTGCTACCTATATTAGTTAATTTACCAAATGGGGCATACCATTTGGGTGGGTTTTCATTTATTGACATTAAAACAAATATATAGAATTACAACTTTCCCACCACAAATAAAACAAAAACATCAAATTAAAGTATGTGGTGAACTTCACACTTCTATTGTGAATATGTCTGGTCTATATATATAAAAAGTGTGCCCTCAACCCCTTTGGCAATACATGGGTGTAATCTATCCTACCAGTGCTACACTGGCCTTAAAAAAATAAAAAATAAAATAGGAAAAAATATAGACCAACATTTTACACCCAAGATACTTAAGCACTGTCGTGTGTGAAACACAGAATTAGCACAGCAGAAGCAAATTTCCTCTTACACATGGAATCTAATCTACATTAGATAATATTCTGGAACTATTCTGAATATTTCCTCATTCTTCAGGAACACTAAATGTGGATCTTATGTAACTATGCTACTCTTCTAAATATTTTCTAGGAGAGTTTTCTTTAGTATGTTACCCTCAATTTTCAATTTCAAATGTTTTTGATATGGATTTAAAAACTTGGCTATGGCTAAATGAAACTTTAACTTCATTCTCTTGGTGTCCTTTGTTAAAGAGAACACATAAGTGGGCTCAGGAGCATGCACGTCTTGAGCAATATATGGCAGCAATGTTTGCAACACTATATGTAACACTGTTCTACAAGGTGCCAAATACCATTGGTAGACGTGATACTTGTTATTTAAGGTATTTTGCAGCTACTGTTGTCACTAATTAATGAAGAATCAGATAAGTAGAGGTTGTTACGAATTATCTGGAGAGCACAATAATATATTTTGTTTAATCTGTACTATACTTTACTATCTGATAAAACAGTAACCAGAGCTTAAGGTCTTTAGAATTTTCTGGTCTAAAGGTTTCTTACTTGCCTTGGAGACAAGCTATGTGTTATACAGTTCCATCAAAAAATTCTAAATGTGGAGAAGGTATAACCAGACCTGATCTATGGCCGACATTCTGACCTGTTCCAATCATAAAAGCTTGCATGTTAAGTTTTGTAAACAGTATAAGGTCTAACATCTGGTATTAAATTCAACATATAAAAAGGATGCAAGATCACAAAGCCAAAGGAAATTAATATAAATTTGAAATTAAAAATTCCGGCAAACTTCAGGAACTCTAATGCTTGCAATAGTGACATGAAAGTTAAATTGCTTTGGTTTTACAGAGTCCATAAATTACCCTCATCATTATTTCAAATAGCCAAACCAAATGGCAGTTTTAAAAGCATTTTTTATGCAGATCTTTCCCAGTGCAGTATTTAATTACGGATATATGCTATCCATACATAAAGAAAAATTACTGTAATGTCCATTTAAGTAATCAGCGTCAATGGGGTTTTCCTTGACTTTGTCTGAGGACAATGTCTCAAGCTTGCAAGGAGCAAATAAATGGTTCTTCAGCTAAATTATATAAACCAGATCCCTGAATTGACAAATATAAAACAGGACATGCATGGGTTAAATAATGACCTCCTGATATGATCCATATTATTATAGAACTAAAGAACATAAATTTAATGAAATTAGCTTTACATAAGTTCACAATTCCAGGCTGGGGAAGAATACAGCACAAGAGCATAAGCTTTTCAAACCTTTTGTGTTAATGATCCATTAATCAGCCTTGAGGCAGAGATAAGCACATTCAGTTAAATGGTTTCTAATAAGAGCACATATAGTTAAATGGTTTCTAATAAGAGCACATATAGTTAAATAGAGATAAACATATGAACGAGTATAAAAGTCAACACAACACATATACATTTACAAAAAATTTAAATATAATTAACCAATATTTAAAATACGGATGCACATTGTATTTAGGTTAACTGGCTCTAAGCAAGTCAAGCGTTTTATTTTTTTCATGTCAAGGCAGAAGGTTTCAACAAAGTACTAGAGGGGGCTATGCTAACACTGTAGAGGTAAGAGCAACTAAATACTCATATAGTTTATTTATTAAAGTGTATAACCCATTTCATGCTGTGTCAGTAACAACGTTCAAGCATTTTAAGCACTGAAGGAGTTACAATGAATAAATCATGTATTTTCCTACCAATAGCTAATGCAGCTGGCAGAATATATTTGATGAATCCCTGATTACAACTCTGTTTCCTTTGTATGCTCCAATTCAGTATGGCCATCAAAAGATCTGAGAGACAGTCAAGGCCTAATCTCACAGAGCAGCACAATGTTATTTTATAGGCTAGCGTAAAACAAGGCTTGCTCATCTGACACAAGACAGCATGTTTTGGAACAGGACAAATATTGTCCGTGGCTTTGCCCACATGCATTACACAGGTAAACAGTTTAACACCTTCAGATGATTAACATTTTTGCAGCCAGTAAAGCAGAAAAAAAAGGTTTTGTGCTGCTGGCATCAAAGATGTCGTAATACTGTAGACACAGCAGGATATAATTGTGTTCTTTTGTGGACTATCTTCCAAACGGATGGCACTGCCTGCTCTGAATAGCTCAGTACAATAATAGGCCTAGATTTAGAGTTCGGCGGTAAAAGGGCTGTTAACGCTCCGCGGGTTTTTTTCTGGCCGCACCATAAATTTAACTCTGGTATCGAGAGTTCAAACAAATGCTACGTTAGGCTCCAAAAAAGGAGCGTAGAGCATATTTACCGCAAATGCAACTCTCGATACCAGAGTTGCTTACGGACGCGGCCGGCCTCAAAAACGTGCTCGTGCACGATTCTCCCATAGGAAACAATGGGGCTGTTTGAGCTGAAAAAAAACCTAACACCTGCAAAAAAGCAGCGTTCAGCTCCTAACGCAGCCCCATTGTTTCCTATGGGGAAACACTTCCTACGTCTGCACCTAACACTCTAACATGTACCCCGAGTCTAAACACCCCTAACCTTACACTTATTAACCCCTAATCTGCCGCCCCCGCTATCGCTGACCCCTGCATTACACTTTTAACCCCTAATCTGCCGCTCCGTAAACCGCCGCCACCTACGTTATCCCTATGTACCCCTAATCTGCTGCCCTAACATCGCCGACCCCTATGTTATATTTATTAACCCCTAA
This sequence comes from Bombina bombina, assembly GCF_027579735.1. Classification (NCBI taxonomy): domain Eukaryota; kingdom Metazoa; phylum Chordata; class Amphibia; order Anura; family Bombinatoridae; genus Bombina; species Bombina bombina. Next base: position 94,851,126 of record NC_069501.1, read on the forward strand.
TCTGCCCCCCACAACGTCGCCGACACCTACCTACACTTATTAACCCCTAATCTGCCGAGCGGACCTGAGCGCTACTATAATAAATGTATTAACCCCTAATCCGCCTCACTAACCCTATCATAAATAGTATTAACCCCTAATCTGCCCTCCCTAACATCGCCGACACCTACCTTCAATTATTGACCCCTAATCTGACGACCGGAGCTCACCGCTATTCTAATAAATGTATTATCCCCTAAAGCTAAGTCTAACCCTAACACTAACACCCCCCTAAGTTAAATATAATTTTTATCTAACGAAATAAATTAACTCTTATTAAATAAATGATTCCTATTTAAAGCTAAATACTTACCTGTAAAATAAATCCTAATATAGCTACAATATAAATTACATTTATATTATAGCTATTTTAGGATTAATATTTATTTTACAGGCAACTTTGTAATTATTTTAACCAGGTACAATAGCTATTAAATAGTTAAGAACTATTTAATAGTTACCTAGTTAAAATAATTACAAATTTACCTGTAAAATAAATCCTAACCTAAGATATAATTAAACCTAACACTACCCTATCAATAAAATAATTAAATAAACTACCTACAATTACCTACAATTAACCTAACACTACACTATCAATAAATTAATTAAACACAATTGCTAAAAATAAATACAATTAAATAAACTATCTAAAGTACAAAAAATAAAAAAGAACTAAGTTACAGAAAATAAAAAAATATTTACAAACATAAGAAAAATATTACAACAATTTTAAACTAATTACACCTACTCTAAGCCCCCTAATAAAATAACAAAGACCCCCAAAATAAAAAATTCCCTACCCTATTCTAAAATACAAAAATTACAAGCTCTGTTACCTTACCAGCCCTGAACAGGGCCCTTTGCGGGGCATGCCCCAAGAATTTCAGCTCTTTTGCCTGTAAAAAAAAACATACAATACCCCCCCCCCCAACATTACAACCCACCACCCACATACCCCTAATCTAACCCAAACCCCCTTAAATAAACCTAACACTAATCCCCTGAAGATCTTCCTACCTTGTCTTCACCATCCAGGTATCACCGATCCGTCCTGGCTCCAAGATCTTCATCCAACCCAAGCGGGGGTTGGCGATCCATAATCCGGTGCTCCAAAGTCTTCCTCCTATCCGGCAAGAAGAGGACATCCGGACCGGCAAACATCTTCTCCAAGCGGCATCTTCTATGTTCTTCCATCCGATGACGACCGGCTCCATCTTGAAGACCTCCAGCGCGGATCCATCCTCTTCTTCCGACGACTAGACGACGAATGACGGTTCCTTTAAGGGACGTCATCCAAGATGGCGTCCCTCGAATTCCGATTGGCTGATAGGATTCTATCAGCCAATCGGAATTAAGGTAGGAATTTTCTGATTGGCTGATGGAATCAGCCAATCAGAATCAAGTTCAATCCGATTGGCTGATCCAATCAGCCAATCAGATTGAGCTCGCATTCTATTGGCTGATCGGAACAGCCAATAGAACGCAAGCTCAATCTGATTGGCTGATTGGATCAGCCAATCGGATTGAACTTGATTCTGATTGGCTGATTCCATCAGCCAATCAGAAAATTCCTACCTTAATTCCGATTGGCTGATAGAATCCTATCAGCCAATCGGAATTCGAGGGACGCCATCTTGGATGACGTCCCTTAAAGGAACCGTCATTCGTCGTCTAGTCGTCGGAAGAAGAGGATGGATCTGCGCTGGAGGTCTTCAAGATGGAGCCGGTCGTCATCGGATGGAAGAACATAGAAGATGCCGCTTGGAGAAGATGTTTGCCGGTCCGGATGTCCTCTTCTTGCCGGATAGGAGGAAGACTTTGGAGCACCGGATTATGGATCGCCAACCCCCGCTTGGGTTGGATGAAGATCTTGGAGCCAGGACGGATCGGTGATACCTGGATGGTGAAGACAAGGTAGGAAGATCTTCAGGGGATTAGTGTTAGGTTTATTTAAGGGGGTTTGGGTTAGATTAGGGGTATGTGGGTGGTGGGTTGTAATGTTGGGGGGGGGGGTATTGTATGTTTTTTTTTACAGGCAAAAGAGCTGAAATTCTTGGGGCATGCCCCGCAAAGGGCCCTGTTCAGGGCTGGTAAGGTAAAAGAGCTTGTAATTTTTGTATTTTAGAATAGGGTAGGGAATTTTTTATTTTGGGGGTCTTTGTTATTTTATTAGGGGGCTTAGAGTAGGTGTAATTAGTTTAAAATTGTTGTAATATTTTTCTTATGTTTGTAAATATTTTTTTATTTTCTGTAACTTAGTTCTTTTTTATTTTTTGTACTTTAGATAGTTTATTTAATTGTATTTATTTTTAGCAATTGTGTTTAATTAATTTATTGATAGTGTAGTGTTAGGTTAATTGTAGGTAATTGTAGGTAGTTTATTTAATTATTTTATTGATAGGGTAGTGTTAGGTTTAATTATATCTTAGGTTAGGATTTATTTTACAGGTAAATTTGTAATTATTTTAACTAGGTAACTATTAAATAGTTCTTAACTATTTAATAGCTATTGTACCTGGTTAAAATAATTACAAAGTTGCCTGTAAAATAAATATTAATCCTAAAATAGCTATAATATAAATGTAATTTATATTGTAGCTATATTAGGATTTATTTTACAGGTAAGTATTTAGCTTTAAATAGGAATAAGTTATTTAATAAGAGTTAATTTATTTCGTTAGATGTAAATTATATTTAACTTAGGGGGGTGTTAGTGTTAGGGTTAGACTTAGATTTAGGGGTTAATACATTTATTAGAATAGCGGTGAGTTCCGGTCGTCAGATTAGGGGTTAATAATTGAAGGTAGGTGTCGGCGATGTTAGGGAGGGCAGATTAGGGGTTAATACTATTTATGATAGGGTTAGTGAGGCGGATTAGGGGTTAATACATTTATTATAGTAGCGCTCAGGTCCGCTCAGTAGATTAGGGGTTAATAAGTGTAGGCAGGTGTCGGCGACGTTGTGGGGGGCAGATTAGGGGTTAATAAATATAACATAGGGGTCGGCGATGTTAGGGGCAGCAGATTAGGGGTACATAGGGATAACGTAGGTGGCGGCGATTTGCGGTCGGAAGATTAGGGGTTAATTATTTTAAGTAGCTTGCGGCGACGTTGTGGGGGGCAAGTTAGGGGTTAATAAATATAATATAGGGGTCGGCGGGGTTAGGGGCAGCAGATTAGGGGTACATAAGTATAACGTAGGTGGCGGTCGGCAGATTAGGGGTTAAAAATTTTAATCGAGTGGCGGCGATGTGGGGGGACCTCGGTTTAGGGGTACATAGGTAGTTTATGGGTTTTAGTGTACTTTAGGGTACAGTAGTTAAGAGCTTTATAAACCGGCGTTAGCCAGAAAGCTCTTAACTCCTGCTATTTTCAGGCGGCTGGAATCTTGTCGTTAGAGCTCTAACGCTCACTGCAGAAACGACTCTAAATACCGGCGTTAGAAAGATCCCATTGAAAAGATAGGCTACGCAAATGGCGTAGGGGGATCTGCGGTATGGAAAAGTCGCGGCTGAAAAGTGAGCGTTAGACCCTTTAATCACTGACTCCAAATACCAGCGGGCGCCCAAAACCAGCGTTAGGAGCCTCTAACGCTGGTTTTGACGGCTACCGCCGAACTCTAAATCTAGGCCATAGTGATTTGAATCCCTTTGCACAAATCTATGACCTAACTATAATACTGTTAGCCCCTTCGCTAATATGGGCTTCAACTTTGTTTGTTACTACTCGCAGAGGAAAATGACTTCTCTGACAAGTTATTTTGCTTTTAAAACAGAGAATTTAGGCATCATTCTCGGGCCACGTACTTTTTACAATTCCCACTCCTGTCTCAGGTTTCCTTTATACAGCTTTGAAGAGCTTTCACGTGTACAGATGGATTAAAAAAAAAAATCACCCTGCATGGTCTGACGCAGCCTCCACATCCTCAGCCCCAAAATCAAACAGTGGCTCCCCTTCTACACTGCCTTGCGCTAGATAATCCTCTAATACACTGCGGGGGTGCCGCAGGAAGACCACGAGTACTGTGATGTTATCTGCAGAACCTCCATCTTTGGCTGCTGCAACAAGCCTCTCTGCAACACGTTGACCATCTCCTTTATGTTCTTGTAAGTGACCCAGGACCAGCCCAGGAACTTCCTGCAGTGATATCGTATCAAAGAACCCATCACATGCAAGCACCAGGAAATCGTCAGAACCACTAAGGGCACGAGAAACCACATCACCTTCACTGGACACATACGGCTTCTGGTCAATATCACCAATAGCTCTGGAAACAGCAAGGGTCCCATTGACCCGCCAACATCCCATATAAGTGACGCAGCCTCCCAACGACTCTATCCTTTGACGTTCATCTGGTTAGCAGAGGTGGCCACACGTGATCTAGCAGCTCACACTGATGCCTTTCCCTCCATTCATCGAGACTGCGCTCTGTTTGACTAGGGAAAGCCTGCACTAAGCCCTCAAGTTTGTATTTATTTTAACTAGGTAGACTAGTTAGTAAATAGTTATTAACTATTTACTATCTACCTAGTTAAAATAAATACAAACTTACCTGTGAAATAAAACCTAACCTGCCTTACACTAAAACCTAACATTACTATAAAATAAAATAAATTAATTAAATACAATTATCTAAATTACAAAAAAATAAACACTAAATTACCCAAAATAAAAAACAAAATTATCAAAAATAAAAACGAATTACTCCTTATCTAATAGCCCTATCAAAATAAAAAAGCCCCCCCAAAATAAAAAAAAACCCCTAGCCTACACTAAACTGCCAATAGCCCTTAAAAGGGACTTTTGCGGGGCAATGCCCCAAAGACGTCAGCTCTTTTACCTGTAAAAAAAAAATACAACCACCCCCCAAAAGTAAAACTCACCACCCACACAACCAAGCCCCCCAAATAAAATTCTATCTAAATAAACCTAAGCTAACCATTGCCCTGAAAAGGGCATTTGGATGGGCATTGCCCTTAAAAAGGCATATAGCTCTTTTACGGTGCCAAAACCCTAATTTAAAAATAAAACCCACCCAATAAACCCTTAAAAAAAACCCTGACGATCCACTTACAGTTTTAGAAGACCGGACATTGATCCTCATCCAGGCGGCAGAAGTCTTCATCCAAGCGGGCAGAAGTCCTCATCGAAGCCGGCAGAAGTTTTCATCCAAGCGGGCAGAAGTCTTCATCCAGACGGCATCTTCTATCTTCATCCATCCGGCGAGGAGCGGGTCCATCTTCAAGATATCCGGCGCGGAGCATCCTCTTCTTATGGTCGCCGCTGGAAAATGAAGGTTCCCTTTAAGTGACGTCATCCAAGATGGCGTCCCTTACATTCCGATTGGCTGATAGAATTCTATCAGCCAATAGGAATTAAAGGGGAAAAAATCCTATTGGCTGTTGCAATCAGCCAATAGGATTGAGCTCGCATTCTATTGGCTGATTGGCATAGCCAATAGAATGCAAGCTCAATCCTATTGGCTGATTGGATCAGCCAATAGGATGAAAGCTCAATTCATTGTCTGATTGCAACAGCCAATAGGATTTCTTTCATGTAATTAGCAAGAGTCCATGAGCTAGTGACGTATGGGATATACATTCCTACCAGGAGGGGCAAAGTTTCCCAAACCTCAAAATGCCTATAAATACACCCCTCACCACACCCACAAATCAGTTTTACAAACTTTGCCTCCTATGGAGGTGGTGAAGTAAGTTTGTGCTAGATTCTACGTTGATATGCGCTCCGCAGCAGGTTGGAGCCCGGTTTTCCTCTCAGCGTGCAGTGAATGTCAGAGGGATGTGAGGAGAGTATTGCCTATTTGAATTCAATGATCTCCTTCTACGGGGTCTATTTCATAGGTTCTCTGTTATCGGTCGTAGAGATTCATCTCTTACCTCCCTTTTCAGATCGACGATATACTCTTATATATATACCATTACCTCTGCTGATTTTCGTTTCAGTACTGGTTTGGCTTTCTACAACATGTAGATGAGTGTCCTGGGGTAAGTAAGTCTTATTTTCTGTGACACTCTAAGCTATGGTTGGGCACTTTTTTATAAAGTTCTAAATATATGTATTCAAACATTTATTTGCCTTGACTCAGGATGTTCAACATTCCTTATTTCAGACAGTCAGTTTCATATTTGGGATAATGCATATGAATAAATCAATTTTTTCTTACCTTAAAATTTGACTTTTTCCCTGTGGGCTGTTAGGCTCGCGGGGGCTGAAAATGCTTCATTTTATTGCGTCATTCTTGGCGCGGACTTTTTTGGCGCAAAATTTTTTTTTCTGTTTCCGGCGTCATACGTGTCGCCGGAAGTTGCGTCATTTTTGACGTTCTTTTGCACCAAAAGTGTCGGCGTTCCGGATGTGGCTTCATTTTTGGCGCCAAAAGCATTTAGGCGTCAAATAATGTGGGCGTCATTTTTGGCGCTAAAAAAATATGGGCGTCATTATTGTCTCCACATTATTTAAGTCTCTTATTTATTGCTTCTGGTTGCTAGAAGCTTGTTCACTGGCATTTTTTCCCATTCCTGAAACTGTCATTTAAGGAATTTGATCAATTTTGCTTTATATGTTGTTTTTTCTATTACATATTGCAAGATGTCCCACGTTGAAACTGAGTCAAAAGATACTTCTGGAAAATCGCTGCCTGGTGCTGGAGCTACCAAAGCTAAGTGTATCTGCTGTAAACTTATGGTATCTGTTCCTCCAGCTGTTCTTTGTACTGTTTGTCATGACAAACTTGTTAATGCAGATAATATTTCCTTTAGTACTGTTACATTACCTGTTGCTGTTCCGTCAACATCTAATACTCAGAGTGTTCCTGATAACATAAGAGATTTTGTTTCTAAATCCATTAAGAAGGCTATGTCTGTTATTCCTCCTTCTAGTAAACATAAAAAGTCTTTTAAAACTTCTCATTTTTCAGATGAATTTTTAAATGAACATCATCATTCTGATTCTGATAATGGTTCTTCTGGTTCAGAGGATTCTGTCTCAGAGGTTGATGCTGATAAATCTTCATATTTATTTAAAATGGAATTTATTCGTTCTTTACTTAAAGAAGTCCTAATTGCATTAGAAATTGAGGATTCTGGTCCTCTTGATACTAAATCTAAACGTTTAGATAAGGTTTTTAAATCTCCTGTAGTTATTCCAGAAGTTTTTCCTGTCCCTGGTGCTATTTCTGAAGTAATTTCCAGGGAATGGAATAATTTGGGTAATTCATTTACTCCTTCTAAACGTTTTAAGCAATTATATCCTGTGCCATCTGACAGATTAGAGTTTTGGGACAAAATCCCTAAGGTTGATGGGGCTGTCTCTACTCTTGCTAAGCGTACTACTATTCCTACGGCAGATGGTACTTCCTTTAAGGATCCTTTAGATAGGAAAATTGAATCCTTTCTAAGAAAAGCTTACTTGTGTTCAGGTAATCTTCTTAGACCTGCTATATCTTTAGCGGATGTTGCTGCAGCTTCAACTTTTTGGTTAGAAGCTTTAGCGCAACCAGTAACAGATCATAATTCTCATAGCATTATTATTCTTCTTCAACATGCTAATAATTTTATTTGTGATGCCATCTTTGATATCATTAGAGTTGATGTCAGGTATATGTCTCTAGCTATTTTAGCTAGAAGAGCTTTATGGCTTAAAACTTGGAATGCTGATATGTCTTCTAAGTCTACTCTGCTTTCCCTTTCTTTCCAGGGTAATAAATTGTTTGGTTCTCAGTTGGATTCTATTATCTCAACTGTTACTGGAGGGAAAGGAACTTTTTTACCACAGGATAAAAAACCTAAAGGTAAATTTAGGTCTAATAATCGTTTTCGTTCCTTTCGTCACAACAAGGAACAAAAGCCTGATCCTTCATCCTCAGGAGCGGTATCAGCTTGGAAACCATCTCCAGTCTGGAATAAATCCAAGCCTTTCAGAAAATCAAAGCCAGCTCCTAAGTCCACATGAAGGTGCGGCCCTCATTCCAGCTCAGCTGGTAGGGGGCAGATTACGTTTTTTCAAAGAAATTTGGATCAATTCCGTTCACAATCTTTGGATTCAGAACATTGTTTCAGAAGGGTACAGAATTGGCTTCAAGATAAGGCCTCCTGCAAAGAGATTTTTTCTTTCCCGTGTCCCAGTAAACCCAGCGAAGGCTCAAGCATTTCTGAAATGTGTTTCAGATCTAGAGTTGGCTGGAGTAATTATGCCAGTTCCAGTTCTGGAACAGGGACTGGGGTTTTATTCAAATCTCTTCATTGTACCAAAGAAGGAGAATTCCTTCAGACCAGTTCTGGATCTAAAAATATTGAATCGTTATGTAAGGATACCAACATTCAAAATGGTAACTGTAAGGACTATCCTGCCTTTTGTTCAGCAAGGGCATTATATGTCTACAATAGATTTGCAGGATGCATATCTGCATATTCCGATTCATCCAGATCACTATCAGTTTCTGAGATTCTCTTTCCTAGACAAGCATTACCAGTTTGTGGCTCTGCCGTTTGGCCTAGCTACAGCTCCAAGAATTTTTACAAAGGTTCTCGGTGCCCTTCTGTCTGTAATCAGAGAACAGGGTATTGTGGTATTTCCTTATTTGGACGATATCTTGGTACTTGCTCAGTCTTCACATTTAGCAGAATCTCATACGAATCGACTTGTGTTGTTTCTTCAACATCATGGTTGGAGGATCAATTTACCAAAAAGTTCATTGATTCCTCAGACACAGGTAACCTTTTTAGGTTTCCAGATAGATTCAGTGTCCATGACTCTATCTTTGACAGACAAGAGACGTATAAAATTGATATCAGCTTGTCGAAACCTTCAGTCACAATCATTCCCTTCGGTAGCCTTATGCATGGAAATTCTAGGTCTTATGACTGCTGCATCGGACGCGATCCCCTTTGCTCGTTTTCACATGCGGCCTCTTCAGCTCTGTATGCTGAACCAGTGGTGCAGGGATTACACAAAGATATCTCAATTAATATCTTTAAAACCGATTGTACGACACTCTCTGACGTGGTGGACAGATCACCATCGTTTAGTTCAGGGGGCTTCTTTTGTTCTTCCGACCTGGACTGTAATTTCAACAGATGCAAGTCTTACAGGTTGGGGAGCTGTGTGGGGGTCTCTGACAGCACAAGGGGTTTGGGAATCTCAGGAGGTGAGATTACCGATCAATATTTTGGAACTCCGTGCAATTTTCAGAGCTCTTCAGTCTTGGCCTCTTCTAAAGAGAGAATCGTTCATTTGTTTTCAGACAGACAATGTCACAACTGTGGCATACATCAATCATCAAGGAGGGACTCACAGTCCTCTGGCTATGAAAGAAGTATCTCGAATTCTGGTATGGGCGGAATCCAGCTCCTGTCTAGTTTCTGTGATTCATATCCCAGGTATAGACAATTGGGTAGCGGATTATCTCAGTCGCCAAACGTTACATCCGGGCGAATGGTCTCTTCACCCAGAGGTATTTCTTTAGATTGTTCAAATGTGGGGACTTCCAGAAATAGATCTGATGGCCTCTCATCTAAACAAGAAACTTCCCAGGTATCTGTCCAGATCCAGGGATCCTCAAGCGGAAGCAGTGGATGCATTGTCACTTCCTTGGAAGTATCATCCTGCCTATATCTTTCCGCCTCTAGTTCTTCTTCCAAGAGTAATCTCCAAGATTCTGAAGGAATGCTCGTTTGTTCTGCTGGTAGCTCCAGCATGGCCTCACAGGTTTTGGTATGCGGATCTTGTCCGGATGGCCTCTTGCCAACCGTGGACTCTTCCGTTAAGGCCAGACCTTCTGTCGCAAGGTCCTTTTTTCCATCAGGATCTCAAATCCTTAAATTTAAAGGTATGGAGATTGAACGCTTGATTCTTAGTCAAAGAGGTTTCTCTGACTCTGTGATTAATACTATGTTACAGGCTCGTAAATCTGTATCTAGGGAGATATATTATAGAGTCTGGAAGACTTATATTTCTTGGTGTCTTTCTCATCATTTTTCCTGGCATTCTTTTAGAATTCCGAGATTTTTACAGTTTCTTCAGGATGGTTTGGATAAAGGTTTGTCTGCAAGTTCCTTGAAAGGACAAATCTCTGCTCTTTCTGTTCTTTTTTCACAGAAAGATTGCTAATTTTCCTGATATTTATTGTTTTGTACAAGCTTTGGTTCGTATAAAACCTGTCATTAAGTCAATTTCTCCTCCTTGGAGTTTGAATTTGGTTCTGGGGGCTCTTCAAGCTCCTCCGTTTGAACCTATGCATTCATTGGACATTAAATTACTTTCTTGGAAAGTTTTGTTCCTTTTGGCCATCTCTTCTGCCAGAAGAGTTTCTGAATTATCTGCTCTTTCTTGTGAGTCTCCTTTTCTGATTTTTCACCAGGATAAGGCGGTGTTGCTTATCTGCTCCATGAGTATACAAGTTCAGATAATACTGTTAATGTGGGTCCTGTAGGTCACTTACGACTATACTTAGAATTTTCTATTTAATAATAGTTAATAAGGTGCCCAAAGTTATGTCGTGTCCATGCAATTTTTGTTCTTTTAATTCTGTTTTAGATCACTTATGCTTATTATATTTTAAACAGTATATACACACACATAAGGATATAATATCCAGCTTCAGCTACTTACTTTCTACTATGTTGTCATACCATATAATTGCCTCTACGTCACCTGCGGCCGAGATGATAGGGACACATATGTTGCCTGGCTCATCCCCTTAAACTTCCACTATCATCTATATGTGAAATTATAAGTGTCCTTCCAATGTTACTAACATACATTTGCTTTAGTAATTTTCCCCTCAGTAGGGGTTGTCTGCAAACATTCACACTTTTTTAATATGGTTGGAGGCATATGACTGTCCCAAACCAATTTCACTTATCTTATAGTATAAGCGTTTTCCCCTTTAGATATTTAATAGGTTCAAGTGTAACCCCATGAACATTCCCTCAATATTACCATACGGGAGGTTTGACGCTTTCTTCTTGGCCTCTGCTAGATAAAAAAAGCTATTTTACCCTAAGTTATTAGACTGAGGACCTAGAGTGATTGTTTATGTTGATATAGATATTGTTTATTTTAACTAAAATCAGAGGTTGACTAAAGTTTCAAATTTGAAAAAATGTGGAGGAAGTTCAGTTAATATATATTATTCCCTCCAAGGTTAGCCTAAGTACAACCTAACGATTAATTGATCACTGTGATATAACTTATAGTCATGTATGCAAAGGATGCATTGTCTAAATCACAAATCCTTACCAGTATTTTAGATATAGTTTTACATGAATCTTTGATGTAGTTGTTGGGTCCACGAGTGGCCCTACAAGTTCTATCTTCCTTCCATATATCCCTACTAGAGACAACGCTCTATTTAACAGCCCAAAAGAGGCTGCTATATTTCATATGGGGATTCTTGTAGGTATGGATTTTATATCAGTTAATGGGTTAAGTTTAATTACACATTAAACTGGTCATAAATATAAAAGACAAAAAATAAAAAAAATAAGTTGCAAACATTTAAAAAATATTACAACAATTTTAAGCTACTTACACCTAATCTAAGCCCCCTAATAAAATAACAAAGCCCCCAAAATAAAAAAATTCCCTACCCTATTCTAAATTAAAAAGTTCAAAGCTCTTTTACCTTACCAGCCCTTAAAAGGGCCTTTTGCGGGGCATGCCCCAAAGAATTCTGCTCTTTTGCCTGTAAAAGAAAAATACAACCCCCCCAACATTAAAACCCACCACCCACATACCCCTAATCTAACCCAAACCCCCCTTAAAAAAACCTAACACTACCGCCCTGAAGATCATCCTACCTTGAGTCGTCTTTAGCCAGCCGACCATCGATGGAACAGAAGAGAAGATCCGGAGCGGCAGAAGTCATCATCCAAGGGGCGCTGAAGAAATCTTCCATCCGATGAAGTCATCATCCAGGCGGCGCTGAAGAAGTCTTCCATCCGGGTGATGTCATCTTCCAAGCGGCGTCTTCAATCTTTATCCATCCGGCGGATCGAAGCTTACGTCACAAAATTCTACTTTTGCCGGTATCTAGGGCTTGATAACTAAGGCGAATCGGCCTCGCCACAAATACGCTGCGGAATTCCAGCGTATTTGAGGTTGACGGCTTGATAACTACCCCCCTATATTTCTACTGATAAATATGCGTGTGCTTAGATATATACATAGCGATGAACTGTAGAACATACTATATTTCTACTGATAAATATATGTGTGCTCAGATATATACATAGCGATGTACTGAAGAACATACTTTATTTCTACTGATAAATATGCGTGTGCTTAGATATATACATAGCGATGAACTGTAGAACATACTATATTTCTACTGATAAATATATGTGTGCTCAGATATATACATAGCGATGAACTGTAGAACATACTATATTTCTACTGATAAATATGCATGTGCTTAGATATATACATAGCGATGTACTGAAGAACATACTATATTTCTACTGATAAATATACGTGTGCTCAGATATATACATAGCGATATACTGTAGAACATACTATATTTCTACTGATAAATATGCGTGTGCTTAGATATATACATAGCGATGTACTGAAGAACATACTATATTTCTACTGATAAATATGCGTGTGCTCAGATATATACATAGCGATGAACTGTAGAACATACTTTATTTCTACTGATAAATATGCGTGTGCTTAGATATATACATAGCGATGTACTGAAGAACATACTATATTTCTACTGATAAATATGCGTGTGCTTAGATATATACATAGCGATGTACTGATAAATATGCGTGTGCTCAGATATATACATAGCGATGTACTGAAGAACATACTATATTTCTAATGATAAATATGCGTATGCTCAGATATATACATAGCGATGTACTGTAGAACATACTATATTTCTACTGATAAATATGCGTGTGCTCAGATATATACATAGCGATGAACTGTAGAACATACTATATTTCTACTGATAAATATGCGTGTGCTTAGATATATACATAGCGATGTACTGTAGAACATACTATATTTCTACTGCTAAATATGCGTGTGCGTAGATATATACATAGCGATGTACTGAAGAACATACGTTATTTCTACTGATAAATATGCGTGTGCTCAGATATATACATAGCGATGAACTGTAGAACATACTATATTTCTACTGATAAATATGCGTGTGCTTAGATATATACATAGAGATATACTGTAGAACATACTATATTTCTACTGATAAATATGCGTGTGCTCAGATATATACATAGCGATGAACTGTAGAACATACTATATTTCTACTGATAAATATACGTGTGCTCAGATATATACATAGCGATGTACTGAAGAACATAGGTTATTTCTACTGATAAATATGCGTGTGCTCAGATATATACATAGCGATGAACTGTAGAACATACTATATTTCTACTGATAAATATATGTGTGCTCAGATATATACATAGCGATGTACTGAAGAACATACTATATTTCTACTGATAAATATACGTGTGCTTAGATATATACATAGCGATGTACTGAAGAGCATACTATATTTCTACTGATAAATATGCGTGTGCTCAGATATATACATAGCGATGAACTGTAGAACATACTATATTTCTACTGATAAATATGCGTGTGCTCAGATATATACATAGCGATGAACTGTAGAACATACTATATTTCTACTGATAAATATGCGTGTCCTTAGATATATACATAGCGATGAACTGTAGAACATACTATATTTCTACTGATAAATATGCGTGTGCTTAGATATATACATAGCGATGAACTGTAGAACATACTATATTTCTACTGATAAATATGCGTGTGCTCAGATATATACATAGCGATGTACTGAAGAACATACTATATTTCTACTGATAAATATACATGTGCTCAGATATATACATAGCGATGAACTGTAGAACATACTTTATTTCTACTGATAAATATGTGTGTGCTTAGATATATACATAGCGATGTACTGAAGAACATACTATATTTCTACTGATAAATATGCGTGTGCTTAGATATATACATAGCGATGTACTGAAGAACATACTTTATTTCTACTGATAAATATGCGTGTGCTTAGATATATACATAGCGATGTACTGAAGAACATAGGTTATTTCTACTGATAAATATGCGTGTGCTCAGATATTTACATAGCGATGTACTGAAGAACATACTATATTTCTACTGATAAATATGCGTGTGCTCAGATATATACATAGCGATGAACTGTAGAACATACTATATTTCTACTGATAAATTTGCGTGTGCTCAGATATATACATAGCGATGAACTGTAGAACATACTATATTTCTACTGATAAATATGCGTGTGCTTAGATATATACATAGCGATGAACTGTAGAACATACTATATTTCTTCTGATAAATATGCGTGTGCTCAGATATATACATAGCGATGTACTGAAGAACATACTTTATTTCTACTGATAAATATGCGTGTGCTCAGATATATACATAGCGATGAACTGTAGAACATAGGTTATTTCTAATGATAAATATACGTGTGCTCAGATATATACATAGCGATGTACTGAAGAACATAGGTTATTTCTACTGATAAATATGCGTGTGCTTAGATATATACATAGCGATGAACTGTAGAACATACTATATTTCTACTGATAAACATGTGTGTGCTCAGATATATACATAGCGATGTACTGAAGAACATACGTTATTTCTACTGATAAATATGCGTGTGCTCAGATATATACATAGCAATGAACTGTAGAACATAGGTTATTTCTACTGATAAATATGCGTGTGCTCAGATATATACATAGCGATGAACTGTAGAACATACTATATTTCTACTGATAAATATGCGTGTGCTTAGATATATACATAGCGATGAACTGTAGAACATACTATATTTCTACTGATAAATATGCGTGTGCTTAGATATATACTTAGCGATGTACTGTAGAACATACTATATTTCTGCTGATAAATATGCGTGTGCTTAGATATATACATAGCGATGAACTGTAGAACATACTATATTTCTACTGATAAATATGCGTGTGCTCAGATATATACATAGCGATGTACTGAAGAACATACTATATTTCTGCTGATAAATATGTGTGTGCTTAGATATATACATAGCGATGAACTGAAGAACATAGGTTATTTCTACTGATAAATATGCGTGTGCTCAGATATATACATAACGATGAACTGTAGAACATACTATATTTCTACTGATAAATATATGTGTGCTCAGATATATACATAGCGATGTACTGAAGAACATACTATATTTCTACTGATAAATATGCGTGTGCTTAGATATATACATAGCGATGTACTGAAGAACATACTTTATTTCTACTGATAAATATGCGTGTGCTCAGATTTATACATAGCGATGTACTGAAGAGCATTCTATATTTCTACTGATAAATATGCGTGTGCTCAGATATATACATAGCGATGTACTGAAGAACATACTATATTTCTACTGATAAATATACGTGTGCTTAGATATATACATAGCGATGTACTGAAGAACATACTATATTTCTACTGATAAATATGCGTGTGCTCAGATATATACATAGCGATGAACTGTAGAACATACTTTATTTCTACTGATAAATATATGTGTGCTCAGATATATACATAGCGATGAACTGTAGAACATACTATATTTCTACTGATAAATATGCGTGTGCTTAGATATATACATAGCGATGAACTGTAGAACATACTTTATTTCTACTGATAAATATACGTGCGCTTAGATATATACATAGTGATGTACTGAAGAACATACTTTATTTCTACTGATAAATATGCGTGTGCTCAGATATATACATAGCGATGAACTGTAGAACATACTATATTTCTACTGATAAATATGCGTGTGCTTAGATATATACATAGAGATATACTGTAGAACATACTATATTTCTACTGATAAATATGCGTGTGCTCAGATATATACATAGCGATGTACTGAAGAACATACTATATTTCTACTGATAAATATACGTGTGCTTAGATATATACATAGCGATGTACTGAAGAACATACTATATTTCTACTGATAAATATGCGTGTGCTCAGATATATACATAGCGATGAACTGTAGAACATACTTTATTTCTACTGATAAATATATGTGTGCTCAGATATATACATAGCGATGAACTGTAGAACATACTATATTTCTACTGATAAATATGCGTGTGCTTAGATATATACATAGCGATGAACTGTAGAACATACTTTATTTCTACTGATAAATATACGTGCGCTTAGATATATACATAGTGATGTACTGAAGAACATACTTTATTTCTACTGATAAATATGCGTGTGCTTAGATATATACATAGCGATGAACTGTAGAACATACTATATTTCTACTGATAAATATGCGTGTGCTCAGATATATACATAGTGATGTACTGAAGAACATACGTTATTTCTACTGATAAATGTGCGTGTGCTCAGATATATACATAGCGATGAACTGTAGAACATACTATATTTCTACTAATAAATATGCGTGTGCTTAGATATATACATAGCGATGAACTGTAGAACATACTATATTTCTACTGATAAATATGCGTGTGCTCAGATATATACATAGCGATGAACTGTAGAACATACTTTATTTCTACTGATAAATATGCGTGTGCTCAGATATTTACATAGCGATGTACTGAAGAACATACGTTATTTCTACTGATAAATATACGCGTGCTCAGATATATACATAGCGATGTACTGAAGAACATACTATATTTCTACTGATAAATATGCGTGTGCTTAGATATATACATAGCGATGAACTGTAGAACATACTTTATTTCTACTGATAAATATGCGTGTGCTTAGATATATACATAGCGATGAACTGTAGAACATACTATATTTCTACTGATAAATATGCGTGTGCTCAGATATATACATAGCGATGTACTGAAGAACATACTATATTTCTACTGATAAATATACGTGTGCTCAGATATATACATAGCGATGTACTGTAGAACATACTTTATTTCTACTGATAAATATACATGTGCTCAGCTATATACATAGCGATGTACTGTAGAACATACTTTATTTCTACTGATAAATATACATGTGCTCAGATATATACATAGCGATGTACTGTAGAACATACTTTCTTTCATGTAATTAGCAAGAGTCCATGAGCTAGTGACGTATGGGATATACATTCCTACCAGGAGGGGCAAAGTTTCCCAAACCTTAAAATGCCTATAAATACACCCCTCACCACACCCACAATTCAGTTTTACAAACTTTGCCTCCGATGGAGGTGGTGAAGTAAGTTTGTGCTAGATTCTACGTTGATATGCGCTCCGCAGCAAGTTGGAGCCCGGTTTTCCTCTCAGCGTGCAGTGAATGTCAGAGGGATGTGAGGAGAGTATTGCCTATTTGAATGCAGTGATCTCCTTCTACGGGGTCTATTTCATAGGTTCTCTGTTATCGGTCGTAGAGATTCATCTCTTACCTCCCTTTTCAGATCGACGATATACTCTTATATATACCATTACCTCTGCTGATTCTCGTTTCAGTACTGGTTTGGCTTTCTACAACATGTAGATGAGTGTCCTGGGGTAAGTAAGTAAGCTTATTTTCTGTGACACTCTAAGCTATGGTTGGGCACTTTGTTTATAAAGTTCTAAATATATGTATTCAAACATTTATTTGCCTTGACTCAGAATGTTCAACATTCCTTATTTTTCAGACAGTCAGTTTCATATTTGGGATAAATGCATTTGTTTCAATCATTTTTTCTTACCTTAAAAAATTTTGACTTTTTCCCTGTGGGCTGTTAGGCTCGCGGGGGCAGAAAATGCTTCATTTTATTGCGTCATTCTTGGCGCGGACTTTTTTGGCGCAAATTTTTTTTTCTGTTTCCGGCGTTTTTTTGCGTCAAAAATGTCGGCGTTCCGGATGTGGCGTCATTTTTGGCGCCAAAAGCATTTAGGCGCCAAATAATGTGGGCGTCTTTTTTGGCGCTAAAAAATATGGGCGTCATTTTTGTCTCCACATTATTTAAGTCTCATTATTTATTGCTTCTGGTTGCTAGAAGCTTGTTCACTGGCATTTTTTCCCATTCCTGAAACTGTCATTTAAGGAATTTGATCAATTTTGCTTTATATGTTGTTTTTTTCTTTTACATATTGCAAGATGTTCCACGTTGCAACTGAGTCAGAAGATACTTCAGGAAAATCACTGCACAGTGCTGGAGCTACCAAGCTAAGTGTATCTGCTATAAACTTTTGGTATCTGTTTCTCCAGCTGTTATTTGTATTGCATGTCATGTCAAACTTATTAATGCAGATAAAATTTCCTTTAGTACTGTTACATTACCTGTTGCTGTTCCGTCAACATCTAATTTTCAGAGTGTTCCTGATAACATAAGAGATTTTATTTTTTTTTAAATCCATTAAGAAGGCTATGTCTGTTATTTCTCCTTCTAGTTTACATAAAAGTCTTTTAAAACTTCTCTTTTTTCAGATGAATTTTTAAATGAACATCATCATTCTGATACTGATAATGGTTCTTCTGGTTCAGAGGTTTCTGTCTCAGAGGTTGATGCTGATAAATCTTTGTATTTGTTCAAGATGGAATTTTTTCGTTCTTTACTTAAAGAAGTGTTATTTGCATTAGAAATAGAGGATTCTGGTCCTCTTGATACTAAATGTAAACGTTTAGATAAGGTTTTTAAATCTCCTGTAGTTATTCCAGAAGTGTTTTATCTCCCTGATGCTATTTCTGAAGTAATTTCCAGGGAATGGAATAATTTGGGTAATTTATTTACTCCTTCTAGACGTTTAAGCAAATTATATCCTGTGCCATCTGACAGATTAGAGTTTTTTGGGACAAAAATCCCTAAGGTTATGGGGCTGTCTCTACTCCTGCTAATGTACTACTATTCCTACGGCAGATAGTACTGAATTTAAGGATCCTTTAGATAGGAAAATTGAATCCTTTCTAAGAAAAGCTTCCTTATGTTCAGGTAATCTTCTTAGACCTGCTATATTTTTAGCGGATGTTGCTGCAGCTTCAACTTTTTGGTTAGAAGCTTTAGCGCAACAAGTAACAGATCATAATTTTATAGCATTATTATTATTCTATAACATGCTAATAATTTTATTGGTGATACCATCTTTTGATATCATTAGAGTTGATGTCAGGTATATGTCTCTAGCTATTTTAGCTAGAAAAGCTTTATGGATTAAACTTGGAATGCTGACATGTCTTCTAAGTCAACTTTGCTTTCCCTTTCTTTCCAGGGTAAATAATCATTTTCGTTCCTTTCCTCACAACAAGGAACAAAAGCCTGATCCTTCATCCTCAGGAGCGGTATCAGTTTGGAAACTATTTCCAGTTTGGAATATATCCAAGCCTTATAGAAACCTATAGCCAGCTCCTAAGTACCTATGAAGGTGCGGCCCTTATTCCAGCTCAGCTGGTATGGGGCAGATTACGTTTTCTTCAAAGAAATTTGGTTCAATTCCGTTCTTAATCTCTGGTTTCAGAAACATTGTTTCAGAAAGGTACAGAATTGGCTTCAAGTTAAGGCCTCCTGCTAAGAGATTCTTTTCTTTCCCGTGTCCCAGTTAACACAGCAAAGGCTCAGCATTTCTGAAATGTGTTTCAGATCTAGAGTTGGCTGGTGTATTTATGCCAGTTCCAGTTCTGGAACAGGGGCTGGGGTTTTATTTTATCTCTTCATTGTACCAAAGAAGGTCAATTCCTTCAGACCAGTTCCGGATCTATCATTATTGAATCGTTATGTTAGGATACCAACATTCAAGATGGTTACTGTAGGACTATCCTGCCTTTTGTTTAGCAAGGGCATTATATGTCTACAATAGATTTACAGGATGTGTATCTGCATATTCCGATTCATCCAGATCACTTTTAGTGTCTGAGATTCTCTTTTTAGACAAGCATTACCAGTTTTGTGGCTCTACCGTTTGGCCTAGCCTCAGTTCCAAGAATTTTTTTCAAAGGTTCTCGGTGCCCTTCTTTCTGTAATCAGAGAATAGGGTTTTGGTATTTCCTTATTTGGACGATATCTTGGTACTTGCTCAGTCTTCTCATTTTCGAAGAATCTCATACGAATCGACTTGTGTTGTTTATTCAGTTCATGGTTGGAGGATCAATTTACCAATCAGTTCATTGATTCCTCAGACAAGGGTAACCTTTTTAGGTTTCTAGATAAATTCAGTGTCTATGATTCTGTCCTTGTCAGACAAGAGAAGTTTAACATTGATATCAGCTTGTCAAAACCTTCAGTCACAATCATTCCCTTTGGTAGCCTTATGCATGGAAATGTTGGGTCTTAGGACTGCCGCATCAGATGCGATCTCTTTTGCTCGTTTTCACATGCGACCTCTTCAGCTCTGTATGCTGAACCAATGGTGCAGGGATTACTCAAAGATATCTCAATTAATATCTTTAAACCGATTTTACGACACTCTCTGACATGGTGGACAGATCACCATCGTTTAGTTCAGGGGGCTTCTTTGTTCTTCCGACCTGGACTATAATCTCAACAGATGCAAGTCTTACAGGTTGGGGAGCTGTGTGGGGGTATCTGACGGCACAAGGGGTTTGGGAATCTCAGGAGGTGAGATTTCCGATCAATATTTTGGAACTTCCCTGCAATTTTCAGAGCTCTTCAGTCTTGGCCTCTTCTGAAGAGAGAGTTGTTCATTTGTTTTCAGATAGACTATGTCACAACTGTGGCATACATCAATCATCAAGGAGGGACTCACAGTCCTCTGGCTATGAAAGAAGTATCTCGAATTTTGGTTTGGGCGGAATCCAGCTCCTGTCTAATCTCTGCGGTTCATATCCCAGGTATGGACAATTGGAAAGCGGATTATCTCAGTCGCCAAACGTTGCATCCGGGCGAATGGTCTCTTCACCCAGAGGTATTTCTTCAGATTGTTCAAATGTGGGAACTTCCAGAAATAGATCTGATGGCTTCTCATCTAAACAAGAAACTTCCCAGGTATCTGTCCAGATCCCGGGATCCTCAGGCGGAGGCAGTGGATGCATTATCACTTCCTTGGTAGTATCATCCTGCCTATATCTTTCCGCCTCTAGTTCTTCTTCCAAGAGTAATCTCCAAGATTCTGAAGGAATGCTCGTTTGTTCTGCTGGTAGCTCCGGCATGGCCTCACAGGTTTTGGTATGCGGATCTTGTCCGGATGGCCTCTTGCCAACCGTGGACTCTTCCGTTAAGACCAGACCTTTTGTCTCAAGGTCCTTTTTTCCATCAGGATCTGAAATCCTTAAATTTAAAGGTATGGAG
Organism: Bombina bombina; assembly: GCF_027579735.1. Taxonomy (NCBI): domain Eukaryota; kingdom Metazoa; phylum Chordata; class Amphibia; order Anura; family Bombinatoridae; genus Bombina; species Bombina bombina. The sequence goes on from NC_069501.1 coordinate 94,872,534, forward strand.
ATTGAACGCTTGATTCTTGGTCAAAGAGGTTTCTCTGACTCTGTGATTAATACTATGTTACATGCTCGTAAATCTGTATCCAGAGAGATATATTATAGAGTCTGGAAGACTTATATTTCTTGGTGTCTTTCTCATCATTTTTCTTGGCATTCTTTTAGAATACCGAGAATATTACAGTTTCTTCAGGATGGTTTAGATAAGGGTTTGTCCGCAAGTTCCTTGAAAGGTCAAATCTCTGCTCTTTCTGTTCTTTTTCACAGAAAGATTGCTATTCTTCCTGATATTCATTGTTTTGTACAAGCTTTGGTTCGTATAAAGCCTGTCATTAAGTCAATTTCTCCTCCTTGGAGTTTGAATTTGGTTCTGGGGGCTCTTCAAGCTCCTCCATTTGAACCTATGCATTCATTGGATATTAAATTACTTTCTTGGAAAGTTTTGTTCCTTTTGGCCATCTCTTCTGCCAGAAGAGTTTCTGAATTATCTACTCTTTCTTGTGAGTCTCCTTTTCTGATTTTTCATCAGGATAAGGCGGTGTTGCGAGCTTCTTTTGAATTTTTACCTAAGTTGTGAATTCCAACAACATTAGTAGAGACATTGTGGTTCCTTCATTATGTCCTAATCCTAAGAATTCTAAGGAGAAATCGTTGCATTCTTTGGATGTTATTAGAGCTTTGAAATATTATGTTGAAGCTACTAAGTCTTTCCGAAAGACTTCTAGTTTATTTGTTATCTTTTCCGGTTTTAGAAAGGCCAGAAAACTTCTGCCATTTCTTTGGCATCTTGGTTGAAATCTTTAATTCATCTTGCCTATGTTGAGTCGGGTAAGACTCCGCCTCATAGGATTACAGCTCATTCTACTAGGTCAGTTTCTACTTCCTGGGCGTTTAGGAATGAAGCTTCGGTTGATCAGATTTGCAAAGCGGCAACTTGGTCCTCTTTGCATACTTTTACCAAATTCTACCATTTTGTTGTATTTTCTTCTTCTGAAGCAGTTTTTGGTAGAAAAGTACTTCAGGCAGCGGTTTCAGTTTGAATCTTCTGCTTATGTTTTTCATTAAACTTTATTTTGGGTGTGGATTATTTTCAGCAGGAATTGGCTGTCTTTATTTTATCCCTCCCTCTCTAGTGACTCTTGTGTGGAAAGATCCACATCTTGGGTAGTCATTATCCCATACGTCACTAGCTCATGGACTCTTGCTAATTACATGAAAGAAAACATAATTTATGTAAGAACTTACCTGATAAATTCATTTCTTTCATATTAGCAAGAGTCCATGAGGCCCGCCCTTTTTTGTGGTGGTTATGATTTTTTTGTATAAAGCACAATTATTCCAATTCCTTATTTTTTATGCTTTCGCACTTTTTTCTTATCACCCCACTTCTTGGCTATTCGTTAAACTGAATTGTGGGTGTGGTGAGGGGTGTATTTATAGGCATTTTAAGGTTTGGGAAACTTTGCCCCTCCTGGTAGGAATGTATATCCCATACGTCACTAGCTCATGGACTCTTGCTAATATGAAAGAAATGAATTTATCAGGTAAGTTCTTACATAAATTATGTTTTATTTCTACTGATAAATATACATGTGCTCAGATATATACATAGCGATGTACTGAAGAACATATATTATTAATAGCTTTATGGACCATTACATACAGTAGAATTGCACAATTGAAAAGTGTATAATAAAAAGATTTTTTCTAACAAATTTCAAAATTCTCTTTAATTTTCCGGTCCCCTGTATCATGTGACAGCCACCAGCCAATCACAGACTCTTGTACCTCATGAAGTGTGTATATAAAAAGAATGTGCCTAATTTGATAATGAAAGGTCTCTTAAAACTGCATTCTCTGTCTGAATCATGAAATTTTAATTTTGACTTTAAAGTCCTTTTAATCATAAACAAGCCTACAAATGTTATTTTCTTATAAACTTTATTTGTGAATTAATTTAAGCCGTACTTCCAATGCTCTAAAAGTGTAAGCTTTCATGAGGTTGTGAGTAAATAAGTAATTTAGTGCAGCACATGCATGTTATTGAAATATTATCAATTATTAAAAAAATATTAATAAAAATTATTATATATACTGTCAAACATTCTAAATTACCCATAGAATATATCTATATTTTTTCAGTATGTATAATTTTAAATATTTTTTACTAATATTTTAGAATATTTTATTTGTATTATTTCAATATTGTGCATTGAAGTTACCAATTCTTCATGTGCCAACATCAGCAAATGGAACAGCAACAACTGAAAAGGTGCCCGTGACGACAGGGGTACTGCCAAAACCCCCAAATGGATAAACTGTAAAAAGCAAATATCCACAGCACCAGGTATCTGCAAAATCTTTAATAAAGACTAAAAATACAGCAACATTTTTGGGGTGTTCCCCTTAATCATGCATGGGTTAACTGACATTGCTTAAGTCTTTTAAACACTTGTCTTGGTGCCAGATTTCAAATTTCAAATTCCATAATCTCTTGCTCCACCTTGTGGCGGTCAATAATATTGTATTAAAACCAAAAAATCTTTTTATATAAACATTTGATGTACAAAGAGCATCAATATTATGCTGCCTAGTATGCAAACCAACCTATAAATTGAAGTATTATGTGTGATAAATTACTAATGAATTTCAACTTATAGAAATAATGGTCTACAAAAACACTGACATGTCATAATCCTTATTTAGAACTTTGGGGACCAGTGTCTCAAATTTGTGTATCCACCATGTTTCTCTTTGTTTTAATATTTTTTCACTATCAACCCCACTTCTGTGGGTACGTATATGGTCAATAATTTGCCATCTCATTTCGCTCACTCTATGTCCTTTCTCTACAAAGTGGCTAGATACTGGCGCCTCTAGATTCCCACAACGTATATTGGAGCGGTGTTGGCTCATTCTATCTCTGGCTTTGCGGGTCGTTTCCCCTGTATACACTAGGGAACAAGGACACTCTATTAAATAGATAACATGGGTATGAGCCTGAATTTTTTTACACTCACATATGTTTGAGTCACCCCATGGCTTGTGCCTACATCTGATCTAACTAGATGGCCATGTAGATTTTTAACTCTCCTGTGGGCCATAAGGGGAGGATCTTTAAGAAGGGCCACCTGTTTGTTACAATCTCTCAGTATATGCCAATGTTTGCGAATACTTTTTGATACTTGACCAATTAATGGGCTATATTAAGAAATGAAGATCATTCTGTTACTCTTATATCTGGGTCCCTCAAAAATTTTCGTACTTAGGATTTCTTTCTTTTACTCCAGTATCAGATCCTTGGGATAATCCCTGTCAAGGAACTTTTTGGACATTTCTTGTAATCTCTGATTTAGATTGTTTTCGTTGCTGACTATTCTTTTTACTCTGAGAAGCTGGCTTTTGGGTAATGACTCTACCAATTTTCTTGGATGAAGAATATCAAATTTCAGAAGAGTATTTTTTATCTGTCTCTTTGTGTACAGGTTAAACTCTAAATTTCCTCTTTTGTAGATCTTGGTGCCTAAGAATGTCACATATTCCTATCTGTAACTTGCAGTCAGCTCTAAACCGTCTATGGTACAATTTAACTCTTTAACAAAACTTTCCAGGGACCCAATGTCACCCCCAGCATATGCCAAATATGTCATCTATGTATCTCCACCACACTGATACATATTTGATGAAATTCTCATTTTCATAGATGACCCTTTCCTCAATTTCATTCATGAACAAAATAAAATAGTTCCAATATATGATAAGTCTCAATATTTCTTCAATAAACTCACCATATGGTTTTGTGCATACTTTGGTAATCAACAAATTCTTAATGATAATTGATATACCTGTCTCATGCTTAATACAGGTATACAGACTTTTGACGTCCATTGTAAATAGTATGGGCCTGTCTGATGGAAAGTTCTAGTGCATTGGCTTTATTTAAAAAAAAATGATAAGTATCTTTCAAATAAGATGACATTTTACTGACTTAATTTTGAGAAATTTTGTCAATGAAAATAGAGATATTGGAATACACTGATTCTACACTCAAGACATTGGATCTACCTGGGGGCCTCTGACTGACTTTGTGTATTTTTGGGACAGTGTAAAATATAGGGTTATGTGGATTGCTGACATGTAAAAAGTCCCTCAATTTTGTATCAATAAGCCCATGGTAGCAGGTTTTTTTTCAAAATATGTGCAATTTCTTTCTGTATATAGATTAACGGATTAGATTTTAACTTCTTATATGTACTTTTGTCTAACAATTGGGAATTTATTTCCCCTATATAGTATGTTTTGTCTAAGATGACAGTGGATCCTCCCTTATCTGCACCTTTAAATATTATGTTGGATTGATTTTTAAGGGCTTTAAGGGCTAGTTGGTCATTAATAATGAAATTCTTATTCACCTCCATTTTACCCTTATTTTTTTTTCTGTCTCAGTTGTCTTATATCGCTTTCCACCAATTTTATAAATGTATTCGTACCATGTTCATTGGTGTTAGGGTTAAAGGTGCTGTTTTTTTTTTTAAAGACCTAGTGATTTTAAAGACCTGTATCATTTTGTATGGTATTAACAACATTATCACGATTAGCAAACCATAACTTCAATTTTATATTTCGAAAAAATTTATACAAATAATTTTCAAGCTCAAAAAAGTCAGTATAGGTGAAAGGACAGAAGGATAAGCCTTTATCAAGTAATGCCTGCTCTTGAATTGTCAATTCGTAGCTGGAAATATTGACAACAATATTTTGAGTCATGTCATTAGAGACAGGACAAATTACTTGGGGTTCTGTTGTTTGTTCTTTTTGTGCGATCTCCTTGTCATCGTATAACTGCCTCCTGTACTGCTTGCATGTTTGTGGCCCCCACGCGGTATTTTCTACCCCGCTCTGGTCTAAAGGGGAGGAGGATTGCTCCAATGAACTATCCGGCATGGAGGATCCTAAGGTCTCTCCTCTATGACGTGTTTGATTTGCTCTCTGCACGTCTTCCTCTTGCTCCATTGGTAAACCGGTTACCATAGTTACTGGAGCGCCACTTGTAAACATTGCCTTGTCGGTAATCGTCCTAGTCTCTCAGAAATGTTTGCCTTTTCTTTTCTTACCAGCAGCTGAGTTTTGATTTTTTCTTAGATCTGTTTATCCAGAGTGGTAATTTCTTCTGTAGACATCGATTTTAATAATTTATCTCTGTTTCCCTTGATTTTGACTTCCTGTAATTCCATCTCTTTCAACAAGGATTCCACAGTGAGTACCATGATATTGTATGAGCATTTGTTAAGAATAGCCTCAAACATGTCACAATACTCTTTATTATTCTTTAGTAGAGTGGGGAAAGTACTCATACGTAGTCCCCTGGGGATCTTTTGACCCAATAGTATTCAGATAAGGTGATGGTGTGTAAATCCCACTTTATTTGTTTTATCTTAAGTTGTTCGTATTCCTTGCTCAAACTTTCACTTGGAGCAGTTATTAGAAAGTCTCTCGAATGTTTAGCTAAAGTAGTAATGCGTGCAGCATCTAGTTCCATATAGGCAAACTGTTAAAAGCAAATGTCCAAAGCAACAGCTATCTTCAAAATCTTTATTAAAGACTAAAAATGCAGCAAAGTTTCAGGGGTGATATTGCTTCAGACTTTTAAACACTTGTCTTGGTGCCAGATTTTAAATTCCATCCATCTCTTGCTCCACCTAGTGGCGGTCAACAATATTATTGACCGCCACTAGGGGGAGCAAGAGATGTATGGAAATTGAAATTTCAAATCTGCCGCCAAGACAAGTGTTTAAAAGTCTGAAGCAATATCAGTTAACCCATGCATGATTAAGGGGAACACCCCTGTCGCTGTATTTTTAGTCTTTATTAAAGATTTTGAAGATACCTTGTGCTGTGGACATTTGCTTTTTACAGTTTATCCATTTGGGTGTTTTGACAGTTTTGCTGATGTTGGAATGGATTACTGCCTAGGCACGAGCACACTGAAAGTCTAGAAAAATTAATACTGAAAAAGACACCAACATGGGAACAGATGGTACAACAATGTTTGCCTATACGGAACTAGATGCTGCATGCATCACTACTTTAGCTAAAGGTTTGAGAGACTTTCTAAGAACTGCTCCAAGTGAAAGTTTGAGCAAGGAATAAGAACAACTTAAGCTCAAACAAATTAATTGGGATTTACACACCAGCACCTTATTTGAATACTATCAAAAGGATCCTCAGGGGACTTCGTTTGAGCACTTGCCCCACTCTACTAAAGAATAATAATGAGTACTGTAACACGTTTGAGGCTATACTTAATAAATGCTCATACGATATCATGGTACTCACTGTGGAACACTTGTTGAAAGAAATGGAATTAGAGGAAGCCAAAATCAAGGGAAACAGAGAGGAATTTTTAAAATCGATGTCTACAGAAGAAATTACCACTCTGGAAAAACTAATCGAAGAAAAAATCAAAACTCAGCTGCTGGAAATAAAAGAAAATAAAAGGCAAACTTTTTTGAGAGACGAGGACGATTACCGACAAGGCAATGTTTACAAGTAGTGCCCAGTAACTATGGTAACCGGTTTACCAATGGAGCAAGAGGAAGACGTGGGGCCAATCAGCAGAGAGCACGTCAAACAGGTCAGAGAGGAGGGACCTTGGGATCCTCCACGCTGGATAGTTCATCGGAGCAATCCTCCTCCCCTTTAGACCACAGCAGGGAAGAAAATGCCATCGAGGGGGCCGCAAAACATGGCAAGCGGCACAGGAGGCAGCTATACGATGACAAGGAGATTGCACAAGAAGAACAAACAACAGAACCGCAAGTAATTTGTCCCATCTCCAATGACATGACTCAAAATATTGTTGTCAATATTTACAGCTACGAATTGACAATTCAAGAGCAGGTACTACTTGATAAAGGCTTATCCTTCTGTCCTTTCACCTATACTTTTTTGAGCTTGAAAATGATTTGTATAATTTTTTTTCGAAATATAAAATTGAAGTTATGGTTTGCTAATCGTGATACTGTTGTTAATACCATACAAAATGATACAGGTACTGATTGGTCTTTAAAATCACTAGGTCTTTAAAAAAAACAGCACCTTTAACCCTAATACCAATGAACATGGGAATACATTTATAAAATTGGTGTAAAGTGATATAAGACAACTCAAACAGAAAAAAACTAAGGGTAAAACTGAGGTGATTAAGGATTTCACTATTACTGACCAATTAACCCTTAAATCCCTTAAAAATCAATCCAACATAATCCTTAAAGGGGCAGATAAGGGAGGAGCCACTGTCATCTTAGACAAAACTTACCATATACGGGTAATAAATTCCCAATTGCTCGAAAAAAGTACATATAAGAAGTTAAAAACTAACCTGTTAATCTATATACAGATAGAAATTGCACATATTTTGAAAAAATCAGGGGCTTATTGATACAAAATTGAGTGACTTTTTTCATGTCAGCAATCCACGTAACCCTATATTTTACACTGTCCCAAAAATACACAAACACTGTCAGAGACCCATTATCTCGAGTGTAAGATCAGTGTATTCCAATAACTCTATTTTCTTTGACAAATTTTCTCAAAATTAAGTCAGTAAAATGTCATCTTATTTAAAAGATACTTATAATTTTTTTTAAAAAAAGCCAATGCACTAGAACCTTCCATCAGACAGGTTCATACTATTTACAATGGATGTCAAAAGTCTGTATACCTGTGTTAAGCATGAGACAGGTACAGTATATCAATTATCATTAAGAATTTGTTGATTACCAAAGTATGCACAAAACCACAGGGTGAGTTTATTGAAGAAATATTGAGACTTATCCTATATTGGAACTATTTTCTTTTCCAGGATGAATGGTATGTACAGGTCAGGGGGACAGCCATGGAGTCCAATGTTGCCCCATCATATGCCAATTTGTTCATGAATGAAATTGAGGAAAGGGTCATCTATGAAAATGAGAATTTCATCAAATATGTATCAGTGTGGTGGAGATACATAGATGACATATTTGGCATATGGTGGGGTGAAATTGGGTCCCTGGAAAGTTTTGTTAAAGAGTTAAATTGTACCATAGATAGTTTAGAGCTGACTGCAACTTACAGTGAGGAATATGTGACATTCTTAGACACCAAGATCTACAAAAGAGGAAATCAACTAGAGTTTGACCTGTACACAAAGGAGACAGATACAAATACAATTTTGAAATGTAATAGTTTTCATCCAAGAAAATTGGTAGAGTCATTACCCAAAAGCCAGCTTCTCAGAGTAAAAAGATTAGTCAGCAACAAAAACAATCTAAATCAGAGATTAAAAGAAATGTCCAAAAAATTCCTTGACAGGGGTTATCCCGAGGATCTGATACTGGAGAGAAAAAAAAGAAATTCTAAGTACGAAAAATTCAGAGGGACCCAGAAATAAGAGTAACAGAATGGTCTTCCTTTCTCAATATAGCCCATTAAGTGGTCAAATATTAAAAAGTAATCACAAACATTGGCATATACTGAGGGATTGTAACAAACAGGTGGCCCTTTTTAAAGATCCTCCCCTTATGGCCCACAGGAGAGTTAAAAATCTAAATGACCATCTAGTAAGATCAGATGTAGGCCCAAGCCATGGGGTGACTCAAACATATATGAGTGTAAAAAAATCAGGCTCATACCCCTGTTTAAATTGCATGAGTTGTAGCTCAATTATAAGAGGAAAGTTTTTCCATCACCCACACTGTGGGAAACAGTATAAAATGAATGGGAATTATTCTTGTGAAACAACGCATGTTATCTTTTTAATCGAGTGTCCTTGTTCCCTAGTGTATATAGGGGAAATGACCCGCAAAGCCAGAGATAGAATGAGACAACACCGCTCCAATATACGTTGTGGGAATCTAGAGACGAAAGTATTTAGCAACTTTGTAGAGAAAATACATAGAGTGAGCCAAATGAGATGGCAAATTATTGACCATATATGTACCCAAAGAAGTGGGGTTGATAGGGAAAAATTATTAAAACAAAGAGAATCATGGTGGATACACAAATTTGAGACACTGGTCCCCCAAGGTCTGTATAGGGACTATGACATGTCAGTGTTTTTGTAGACCATTATTTCTATAAGTTGAAATTCATTAGTAATTAATCACACATAATACTTCCATTTATACTGTAGGTTGGTTAGCGTACTAGGCAGCATAATATTGTACAGATGCCTTTTGTACATCAAATGTTTATATAAAAAGATTTTTTGGTTTTAATGTAATATTATTGACCGCCACTAGGTGGAGCCAGAGATTATGGAATTTGAAATTTGAAATCTGGCCCCAAGACATATACAGACATATACAGATATACAGGTATAGGTATATAGATATAAATAGAAATATATATTTAAAAAAAAAAACATATCCTGTAAGTGAAGAACATTAAAATGCAAAATATATATGTAATATATAGTAAAACACAAAAATACATAAATACATCTGTACACACATCTATATATATATATATATATATATATATATACACATACATGCATATATTTAGACATATATAGGTATATATATATATATATATACACATACATTATAGCCCTTTGCAGTCACCTTGTCATATACCATATACCTATATGTGTATGTCATATAAAAGGTGAGATATCATTGGAAGCTATGTGCACAGATATCATATTGATTATTTCATTCATATAGGAAGCTATTGATATCAATTTTATTGCTGCATGATACAACATTGTTGACAACACTGACTTGGGTGATGTCAACCCCCCTTTTCTGTTGTCAGAGGCATATTACAAGTCTGACATGTCCCCAGTACATATGAAAGAAAGTATGTTTACTCAAACCTCCTGCTGTTCAGAGTTTCACTAGACATGACTTCTAAAGAACAAACATTTGTCCCAAACTATAATGTCCCATTTCAAGAGCCTTTGATCACGGTCTCAGAAGAGAGGTAATTTCTAAAGAATTATTGTTGTATAGTCTTCCCAGATTGAAATCTATAAATTAATTTATCCTAAGAAATTCATTACTTAGATCACAGGAACCCCTGTGGATAAACAGCCGAGAGGTCTATAATTTGAGATACATTTTCAGGATGACCAACAATCTAAATATCTATTATCTCAGTGCAAATTGGCATACACTGAGTTCCAAATACACAAACCCCAGACGTTGAAATTCCAAATGCCCTTGGTGATATGGGGAAGTTGAAAGCATCAAAATTGAGATTTTAAAGTACAACTTATGTGAAATTTTCAGTTATGGTGTACTTCAGTATTGTATAAATGTATATTTGTGGATCTGAGAGAAATGCCTAACAGTAACATAGTAGATAAGTATCTGCTGAATTGAGTAAGAAGCTATATGGTCAATTTAAAATGTCCAATTTATTTCAAAATAAATAACATTCTTTTGTTTTCCAGGCATATGATATACAAACTAGGTTTCAGATATGACTAGTAGATACTAATATATAAATGCCTATATAATGTGTGCCCCGAATCATATCATATAGCGTATGATATTGTTAATTAGGCACTGTTAAGTTAGTAGTCCATATTCTGATATTGGAGTGAACTAAGATAGATAATTATAGAAGAGGCGCCAAATAGCAGCACTTTATAAACGGTACACACTATTTGGCGCCTCTTCTCTTTTTCTTATTCACAGATCGTGCAACTGGCCAATTTCACTTTTGGAATGAGTTTTGCTGCCTGGAGACATCTACTAATACTCCTTTAGTGTGGACATTTTCTATAAGACTGCCATTGCAGTTCAAGTTTGTATTGTTCTAATTTTATGGTCATTGTTGATCGTTTGTTTTGATTTCACATCAGTTATTGGGAATTTGCAATTATATATTTATAAATGGTAACTGTCACTACCCTATAGGGGATTCACGGATACAAGAGATTGTCACACTGTATGTTATTTGAATAGGCGCATCTGATTGAAATAATCTTTTTATATTTTTATAGATAATTATAGACTGTTCTGGTAACCTCATTTGTGGTATTTTAATAAGCGAGTTATTGTGAGTAAGGTTAATTTTTAGAGATATGTTTTTATAATCTGTTTTGTATAGAAAATTGTAACAGAATAAGCTTGTAGAATTGATTCATAATCTAGTTTTTACATAAATATAATTCAAGGTGTATAAAGATAACTAATCAAGAATTATGGAATAAATATTGATTTTAGTAGATATATTGTTACGTAAATACATTTATAATTGGTTGGCAACTGCTAAGAGAAGTTCTCCAACATTTTACTGGAGATCACTGCTGATATAATAATACATGATATTGTAAACCTAGTATATACTAACATGTAATACGCACAATCTTTCAGTTGCGTGCGAAAACCCGATATTGCTAGCGCGTAATAGTTAACATGCCTCTTGTAATCTAGCCCAATATGTTTAATATTCTGGGATGTGAGATGTCTTAGGTGCCCTGAATATACTAGATATTGCTGATTCTTTGCAGGTTAATGATGTTGGCTGAACTCCAAACTGTCCTGCATTTTGGGCTATTGCTGTCCCTACTGTCAGTTTATTAAACCTACTTATGCCCTGGTTTGACAAAGGTAACCAAATAATTTCTAAATCCTCCTAGAAATGGCCAATTCTGTCTGATCTGCCCAGACATGCCCTGGTCTAGCTTAACTTTGTTTTCCCCATGCCACCAAGTTACAACCTGAGTGTTCTAGATCAGGAAGCTTAGCTGCCAGTGTTGAAGGGTTTGTGTTAGTATGATGGGAATCAGTAACAAAATATTATCATTGAACAAACCAGATTCAGGAAAGCAACTATGATGTGTAGATAAAAAAACAAACAAAAAACAAACTAAAATCCCTCCATCAATGGACACCAAAGGGGCCGAATTATCAAGCTCCAAATGGAGCTTGATGCCCCTGTTTCTGCGCAAGCCTTCAGGCTAGCCGGAAACAGCAGTAATGAAGCACCGGTCTTAAGACCGCTGCTCCATAACTGGTCCACCTGCTCTTAAGCTGCGGACATCATTCCGCCTGATTCTATACGCTCGGGCTGATTGACACCCCCTGCTAGCGGCCAATTGGCTGCGAAGCTGCAGGGGCGGCATTGCACAAGCAGTTTACAAGAACTGCTTGTGCAATGATAAATGCTGACAGCATATGCTGTCGACATTCATCGATGTCATGTCGGACAGACCAATGATAAATCGGCCCCCAAGAGTAGCAGGAGATTATTTAGGAGGTTATTTATTTAAACGAAAGTAAGGTCCTGGGGTCAAAAAGTTTAACTTTTACATTGTGTCAATTTACAGATAAAAAATAAATATAAAAGATTACATAGGTATTACCTATTTGTCTCATCAATAAATAATAGTACACTAACAACTGCAGCCCTTGTGTTAGATTGGATTTGATATACTCAAGGTTCCTATTTTTGATAATGCGTTTGACAGTCTTGTAGTTTATTAATTTGTTAAATGAAAATGAATAAATAATATATATATATATTCATGACTATTTAACTAGAGTTAGAGCTTACTGCTTAAGAATATAACGTGTTGTCATTACTCATACTCATATAAGGTCCTTGAACTGCTGACCTTCAGTGCTTTTATATTTTAAATGTGAAAAGATAAATCCTTGATGACAGTTTTTCAATAACAATACTCTATTATTCCTGCTATAATGACTATAGATTGTATTCCCTCGCTGCTGCAAGGATGTATCCATGTCATTCTTACTAATTCTTTATTGAAATGATGCAATGGCTAACGGAATCGTTCGCGCACAATCATTGCTTTAGTGAAATTGTGCAGAATAGAAAGATCTCATGAATCAGAGTGCTTTTATATGCTAAGTGTATCTACATTAAAGGGATGGGGAAGCAAATGTATATATAGTAAGCTGTAGCTGTACTTTAAAGGGACTTTAAAGGTTCAAAATTAAAATGTCGTCTTTCAGATTGTGTAATAAAAAATGCCTATGGGGTCGAATTATCAAGCTCTGAATGGAGTTGATGCCCCTGTTCCTGCGCAAGCCTTTAGGCTCGCCGGAACAGGTCTAAAGACTGCTGCTCCATAACTTGTCCGCTGCCTCTGAGGCTATATGACCGGGCCTGCTTATGCAATGATAAATGCAGACAGCGTATGCATTTATCAATGTGCAGCGGACATGATCCGCTATAGCGGATCATGTCCGCTCGCACCTTAATAAATAGGCCCCTACAAGTTTACTTTTTTACTTCTATTATTAAATGTACTTTTTTTTACCTGGTATACTTTTTCAAAATGAGTTCCTTTCCATGAGAGCATACTAAAGTAGGCTTGAGAGTGTGTATGTGTCTTGAGCACTGGATGGAAGTGGTGTTTTGCAACAATGTTTTTAACCATGTTATAATATAGTGCTCAAGACACGCGCATGCTCCTGAGCCTACGCCAGTATGCTCTCAGGGAACAGCGGCAAGTTTTAATAAATGATACAAAGGTAAAAAAGTTAATTTGATAGTAGATGGAAAACAGGATTTTTAAAAAATTGTATGTTTTGATACCAGTTGGTTTAATTTTGACTTCAATGTCCCTTTAAGCTTCTGTGAGTCTGTACGGCACTAATATTTCCCAAATACCATATGTACCATAGATTTCTAAAACTTTAAGCAATTATTTATCTTTTATAAGAATAAAATAATTTGTAAATGGAGGGGAAACTGATTAGAACAATGATGCACTGAGAGTCAATTCTTTATGTTGTAAAGGGCTAAAAAAGAATATACATTAGTCTACTACTAATAGTTAATAAAGGCCCCACCCACTTAGAGCAGGTAGACTCTAGGACTTTTCCTGAAGTTCAGTTTGATGTCTTTTCCTTGGAGATGGTAGCATTGCATGGAATGTTCTCCTTCTTAGGAGGATTTTGTTATTTCTCAATGAAGACATGAAAAACCTTGAAATTGTAGCTCTGATTGGGGAGAGACTTTGCCTTTTCTGAAATAACCTGGATACCCAGCTGAGCAGATCTGGGGAGTTATCACCTTATACTACTTTATGCCTTAAAGGTATGGGATGCTCTGCATATGGGGTATCTCCTCACTCCTCCCCAAACTGTCAAGTTACAGGGCACCTTAGATGTCTTCCAGATGTCCAAGTTTACCATCAGCCAGAACATGGTGTTTCAATGATTTGATCCTTCTATATTAATGGAGTTTGGGCTAAATTTGCACAAAGCAGGTCTACAATAACTGTCCCACAACCACATACACTTTATTTTTAATACGTAAAGATCTGTAGTCTTGGGTATTCCACATGCTGGAGTTCTACCCTTTTAACAGATTGGTGAAAAAAAGGGCTCTGTTGGGGAATGAGCCTGACAAATTGGGACAACTTATTCAATTGGAATATAAGTATTGGTACCATAAACTTTTCTTTGCAGAATCTGCTTTACATTGTACAACACTACTCTATAAAATTACCATGATAAGGTATTTGGTTCCCAATATGCTATATAGGATATTCCTGAACCATTCCCCTCTTTACTGGGGAATTTGTGGCTAGAGAGCTAAACATATGGGCCTCTAGTTATCAACGCGTCTACTTTACCTGCCATCGCCGGCCCAATACGCCCGCCTAAGCTCGCCTACCATCGCCGCGGACCTGAATACGCTCGCCAAATTTATCAATAAAGCTGTCAAAAAGCCGCGCACCAAGTATGGGGTGATGAGCAGCGGACTGTGATAGTTATCACTCATCCGATCTCGCTGCTCTTCGGCTTTTTGACAGCTTTATTGACAAGCTGTCACTAAGCACCCACACTAACTACACTGTTCTACCCCCTATAACGGCATCCCCGGAGCCCCCCACAACTAAATAAAGTTATTAACCCCTAAACTGCCGCTCCTAGACCCCACCGCAACTATAATAAATGTATTAACCCCTAAACCGCCGCTCCCGGACACCGCCGCCACCTACATTATACCGAGTAACCCCTATCCTGCCTCCCCATACCGCCGCCACCTATAATAAAGTTATTAACCCCTATCCTGCGGATCCTGGACCCCGCCACAACAAAATAAATAGTTTAACCCCTAAACCGCCGTTCCTGGACCCCGCCGTAACCTATATTAAACTTAATAACCCCTAATCTCCCCCCCTAGACCGTCGCCACCTATAATAAATTTATTAACCCCTATCTTGCCCCCCCTACACCGCCACCACTGTAATAAAATTATTAACCCCTAAACCTAAGTCTAACACTAACCCTAACACCCCCCTAACTTAAATATTAATTAAATAAATCTAAATAATATTTCTCTTATTAACAAAATTAATCCTATTTAAAACTAAATACTTACCTTTAAAATAAACCCTAATATAACTAATAACTAATAATTATATTGTATCTATATTAGGATTTATTTTTATTTTACAGGCAACTTTCAATTTATTTTAACTAGGTACAATAGCTATTAAATAGTTATTAACTATTTAAGAGCTACCTAGTTAAAATAAAGAGAAGTTTACCTGTAAAATAAAAACTAACCTAAGTTACAATTACACCTAACACTACACTATACTTTAATAAATTATTCCTCTTTAAAACGAAATACTTACCTGTAAAATAAACCCTAAGGCCTAGATTTAGAGTTCGGCGGTAAAAGGGCTGTTAACGCTCCGCGGGCTTTTTTCTGGCCGCACCATAAATTTAACTCTGGTATCGAGAGTTAAAACAAATGCTGCGTTAGGCTCCAAAAAAGGAGCGTAGGGCATTTTTACCGCAAATGCAACTCTCGATACCAGAGTTGCTTACGGACGCGGCCAGCCTCAAAAACGTGCTCGTGCACGATTCTCCCATAGGAAACAATGGGACTGTTTGAGCTGAAAAAAAACCTAACACCTGCAAAAAAGCAGCGTTCAGCTCCTAACGCAGCCCCATTGTTTCCTATGGGGAAACACTTCCTACGTCTGCACCTAACACCCTAACATGAACCCCAAGTCTAAACACCCCTAACCTTACACTTATTAACCCCTAATCTTCCGCCCCCGCTATCGCTGACCCCTGCATTACAGTTTTAACCCCTAATCTTCCGCTCCGTAAACCGCCGCAACCTACGTTATCCCTATGTACCCCTAATCTGCTGCCCTAACATCGCCGACCCCTATGTTATATTTATTAACCCCTAATCTGCCCCCCACAACGTCGCCGACACCTGCCTACACTTATTAACCCCTAATCTGCCGAGCGGACCTGAGCGCTACTATAATAAAGTTATTAACCCCTAATCCGTCTCACTAACCCTATCATAAATAGTATTAACCCCTAATCTGCCCTCCCTAACATCGCCGACACCTACCTTCAATTATTAACCCCTAATCTTCCGATCGGAGCTCACCGCTATTCTAATAAATGTATTAACCCCTAAAGCTAAGTCTAACCCTAACACTAACACCCCCCTAACTTAAATATAATTTTAATCTAACGAAATAAATTAACTCTTATTAAATAAATTAATCCTATTTAAAGCTAAATACTTACCTGTAAAATAAATCCTAATATAGCTACAATATAAATTATAATTATATTATAGCTATTTTAGGATTAATATTTATTTTACAGGCAACTTGGTATTTATTTTAACTAGGTACAATAGCTATTAAATAGTTAAGAACTATTTAATAGTTACCTAGTTAAAATAATAACAAAATTACCTGTAAAATAAATCCTAACCTAAGATATCATTAAACCTAACACTACCCTATCAATAAAATAATTAAATAAACTACCTACAATTACCTACAATTAACCTAACACTACACTATCAATAAATTAAATAAACACAATTGCTACAAATAAATACAATTAAATAAACTAGCTAAAGTACAAAAAATAAAAAAGAACTAAGTTACAGAAAATAAAAAAATATTTACAAACATAAGAAAAATATTACAACAATTTTAAACTAATTACACCTACTCTAAGCCCCCTAATAAAATAACAAAGCCCCCCAAAATAATAAATTCCCTACCCTATTCTAAATTTAAAAAGTTACAAGCTCTTTTACCTTACCAGCCCTGAACAGGGCCCTTTGCGGGGCATGCCCCAAGAAGTTCAGCTCTTTTGCCTGTAAAAGAAAACATACAATACCCCCCCCCCCAACATTACAACCCACCACCCACATACCCCTAATCTAACCCAAACCCCCCTTAAATAAACCTAACACTAAGCCCCTGATGATCTTCCTACCTTGTCTTCACCATGCCAGGTTCACCGATCCGTCCTGGCTCCAAGATCTTCATCCAACCCAAGCGGGGGCTAGACATCCACTGAAGAAGTCCAGAAGAGGGTCCAAAGTCTTCCTCCTATCCGGCAAGAAGAGGACATCCGGACCGGCAAACATCTTCTCCAAGCGGCATCTTCGATCTTCTTCCATCCGGTGCGGAGCGGGTCCATCTTGAAGCAGGCGACGCGGATCCATCCTCTTCTTCCGATGTCTCCCGACGAATGACGGTTCCTTTAAGGGACGTCATCCAAGATGGCGTCCCTCGAATTCCGATTGGCTGATAGGATTCTATCAGCCAATCGGAATTAAGGTAGGAATTTTCTGATTGGCTGATGGAATCAGCCAATCAGAATCAAGTTCAATCCGATTGGCTGATCCAATCAGCCAATCAGATTGAGCTCGCATTCTATTGGCTGTTCCGATCAGCCAATAGAATGCGAGCTCAATCTGATTGGCTGATTGGATCGGCCAATCGGATTGAACTAGATTCTGATTGGCTGATTCCATCAGCCAATCAGAAAATTCCTACCTTAATTCCGATTGGCTGATAGAATCCTATCAGCCAATCGGAATTCGAGGGACGCCATCTTGGATGACGTCCCTTAAAGGAACCGTCATTCGTCGGGAGACATCGGAAGAAGAGGATGGATCCGCGTCGCCTGCTTCAAGATGGACCCGCTCCGCACCGGATGGAAGAAGATCGAAGATGCCGCTTGGAGAAGATGTTTGCCGGTCCGGATGTCCTCTTCTTGCCGGATAGGAGGAAGACTTTGGACCCTCTTCTGGACTTCTTCAGTGGATGTCTAGCCCCCGCTTGGGTTGGATGAAGATCTTGGAGCCAGGACGGATCGGTGAACCTGGCATGGTGAAGACAAGGTAGGAAGATCATCAGGGGCTTAGTGTTAGGTTTATTTAAGGGGGGTTTGGGTTAGATTAGGGGTATGTGGGTGGTGGGTTGTAATGTTGGGGGGGGGGGGGTATTGTATGTTTTCTTTTACAGGCAAAAGAGCTGAACTTCTTGGGGCATGCCCCGCAAAGGGCCCTGTTCAGGGCTGGTAAGGTAAAAGAGCTTGTAACTTTTTAAATTTAGAATAGGGTAGGGAATTTATTATTTTGGGGGGCTTTGTTATTTTATTAGGGGGCTTAGAGTAGGTGTAATTAGTTTAAAATTGTTGTAATATTTTTCTTATGTTTGTAAATATTTTTTTATTTTCTGTAACTTAGTTCTTTTTTATTTTTTGTACTTTAGCTAGTTTATTTAATTGTATTTATTTGTAGCAATTGTGTTTATTTAATTTATTGATAGTGTAGTGTTAGGTTAATTGTAGGTAATTGTAGGTAGTTTATTTAATTATTTTATTGATAGGGTAGTGTTAGGTTTAATGATATCTTAGGTTAGGATTTATTTTACAGGTAATTTTGTTATTATTTTAACTAGGTAACTATTAAATAGTTCTTAACTATTTAATAGCTATTGTACCTAGTTAAAATAAATACCAAGTTGCCTGTAAAATAAATATTAATCCTAAAATAGCTATAATATAATTATAATTTATATTGTAGCTATATTAGGATTTATTTTACAGGTAAGTATTTAGCTTTAAATAGGATTAATTTATTTAATAAGAGTTAATTTATTTCGTTAGATTAAAATTATATTTAAGTTAGGGGGGTGTTAGTGTTAGGGTTAGACTTAGCTTTAGGGGTTAATACATTTATTAGAATAGCGGTGAGCTCCGATCGGAAGATTAGGGGTTAATAATTGAAGTTAGGTGTCGGCGATGTTAGGGAGGGCAGATTAGGGGTTAATACTATTTATGATAGGGTTAGTGAGGCGGGTTAGGGGTTAATAACTTTATTATAGTAGCGGTGCGGTCCGCTCGGCAGATTAGGGGTTAATAAGTGTAGGCAGGTGTCGGCGACGTTGAGGGGGGCAGATTAGGGGATAATAAATATAATATAGGGGTCGGCGGTGTTAGGGGTAGCAGATTAGGGGTACATAGGGATAACGTAGGTGGCGGCGCTTTGCGGTCGGAAGATTAGGGGTTAATTATTTTAAGTAGCTGGCGGCGATGTTGTGGGGGGCAGATTAGGGGTTAATAAATGTAATATAGGGGTCGGCGGGGTTAGGGGCAGCAGATTAGGGGTACATAAGTATAACGTAGGTGGCGGTCGGAAGATTAGGGGTTAAAATTTTTAATCGAGTTGCGGCGATGTGGGGGGACCTCGGTTTAGGGGTACATAGGTAGTTTATGGGTGTTAGTGTACTTTAGGGTACAGTAGTTAAGAGCTTTATAAACCGGCGTTAGCCAGAAAGCTCTTAACTCCTGCTATTTTCAGGCGGCTGGAATCTTGTCGTTAGAGCTCTAACGCTCACTGCAGAAACGACTCTAAATACCAGCGTTAGAAAGATCCCATTGAAAAGATAGGCTACGCAAATGGCGTAGGGGGATCTGCGGTATAGAAAAGTCGCGGCTGAAAAGTGAGCGTTAGACCCTTTAATCACTGACTCCAAATACCAGCGGGCGGCCAAAACCAGCGTTAGGAGCCTCTAACGCTGGTTTTGACGGCTACCGCCGAACTCTAAATCTAGGCCTAAGATAGCTACAATGTAATTAATAATTACATTGTAGCTATTTTAGGATTTATATTTATTTTACAGGTAACTTTGTATTTATTTTAGCTAGTTAGAATAGTTATTAAATAGTTATTAACTATTTAATAACTACCTAGCTAAAAGAAATACAAAATTACCTGTAAAATAAATCCTAACCTAAGTTACAATTAAACCTAACTCTACACTATCATTAAATTAATTAAATAAATTACCTACAAATAACTACAATTAAATTCAATTAAATAAACTAACTAAAGTACAAAAAATAAAAAAAGCTAAGTTACAAAAAATAAAAAAAATAAGTTACAAACATGTAAAAAATATTACAACAATTTTAAGCTACTTACACCTAATCTAAGCCCCCTAATAAAATAACAAAGCCCCCCAAAATAAAAAAAATCCCTACCCTATTCTACATGAAAAAGTTACCAGCTCTATTACCTTACCAGTCCTTAAAAGGGCCTTTTGCGGGGCATGCCCCAAAGAAAACAGCTCTTTTGCCTGTAAAATAAAAATACAACCCCCCAACATTAAAACCCACCACCCGAATACCCCTACTCTAACCCAAACCCCCCTTAAATAAACCTAAAACTACCCCCCTGAAGATCATTCAACCTTGACCCGTCTTCAGCCAGCCGACCCACCAATGGAACTGAAGAAGAGATCCGGAGCAGCAGAAGTCATCATCCAAGGGGCGCTGAAGAAGTCTTCCATCCGATTGAAGTCATCATCCAAGGAGCGCTGAAGAGGTCTTCCATCCGATTGAAGTCTTCATCCAAGCGGCGTCTTCAATCTTCATCCATCCGGAGCGGAGTGGAGCCATCTTCAGACGAGCCGACGCAGAGCCATCCTCTTCTTTCCGACGACTAATGACGAATGAAGTTTCCTTTAAGGGACGTCATCCAAGATGGCGTCCCTTCAATTCCGATTGGCTGATAGGATTCTATCAGCCAATCGGAATTAAGGTAGGAAAAATCTGATTGGCTGATTAAATCAGCCAATCAGATTGAGCTTGCATTTTATTGGCTGTGATGGCTCCGCGTCGGCTTGTCTGAAGATGGCTCCGCTCCGGATGGATGAAGATTGAAGACGCCGCTTGGATGAAGACTTCAATCGGATGGAAGACTTCTTCAGCGCCCCTTGGATGATGACTTCTGCCGCTCCGGATCTCTTCTTCAGTTCCATCAGTGGGTCGGCTGGCTAAAGATGGCTAAAGGTAGGATGATCTTCAGGGGGGTAGTGTTAGGTTTATTTAAGGGGGGTTTGGGTTAGAGTAGGGGTATGTGGGTGGTGGGTTTTAATGTTGGGGGGTTGTATTTTTATTTTACAGGCAAAAGTGCTGTTTTCTTTGGGGCATGCCCTGCAAAAGGCCCTTTTAAGGGCTGGTAAGGTAATAGAGCTGGTAACTTTTTAATGTAGAATAGGGTAGGGAATTTTTTTATTTTGAGGGGTTTTGTTATTTTATTAGGGGGCTTAGATTAGGTGTAAGTAGCTTAAAATTGTTGTAATATTTTTTACATGTTTGTAACTTTTTTTTTTATTTTTTGTAACTTAGCTTTTTTTTGTTGTACTTTAGTTAGTTTATTTAATTGTATTTAATTGTAGTTATTTGTAGTTAATTTATTTAATTAATTTAATGATAGTGTAGTGTTAGGTTTAATTGTAACTTAGGTTAGGATTTATTTTACAGGTAATTTTGTATTTCTTTTAGCTAGGTAGTTATTAAATAGTTAATAACTATTTAATAACTATTCTAACTAGCTAAAATAAATTCAATCAGCCAATCAGATTTTTCCTACCTTAATTCCGATTGGCTGATAGAATCCTATCAGCCAATCGGAATTCGAGGGATGCCATCTTGGATGACGTCCCTTAAAGGAACCTTCATTCGTCGTTAGTCCGTCGGTGAAGAAGGATGGCTCCGCGTCGGCTGCTTGAAGATGGACCCGCTCCGCGCCGGATGGAAGAAGATAAAAGATGCCGCTTGGATGAAGATGTCTGCCGGTCTGGATGTCCTCTTCTGCCCGGATAGGAGGAAGACTTTCGACCCTCTGGAGGAGCTCTTCTTTCCGGATACGATGAAGACTTCGGACCCTCTTCTGGACGGATCGGTGATACCCGGCGTGGTGAAGACAAGGTAGGGAGATCTTCAGGGGCGTAGTGTTAGGTTTATTTAAGGGGGGTTTGGGTTAGATTAGGGGTATGTGGGTGGTGGGTCGTAATGTTGGGGGGGTATTGTATGTTTTTTTTTACAGGCAAAAGAGCAGAATTCTTTGGGGCATGCCCCGCAAAAGGCCCTTTTAAGGGCTGGTAAGGTAAAAGAGCTTTACAATTTTTATTTTAGAATAGGGTAGGGCATTTTTCTATTTTGGGGGGCTTTGTTATTTTTTTAGGGGGCTTAGAGTAGGTGTAATTAGTTTAAAATTCTTGTAATCTTTTTTTATTTTTTGAAATTTAGTGTTTTTTTTTGTAATTTAGAGTTTGTTTTTTTGTAATTTAGTTTAGTTGATATAATTGTAGGTAATTGTAGGTAGTTTATTTAATTTATTTATTGATAGTGTATTGTTAGGTTTAATTGTAACTTAGGTTAGGATTTATTTTACAGGTAATTTTGTAATTATTTTAACTAGGTAACTATTAAATAGTTATTAACTATTTAATAGCTATTGTACCTGGTTAAAATAAATACAAAGTTGCCTGTAAAATAAATATTAATCCTAAAATAGCTACAATATAATCATTATTTATATTGTAGCTATATTAGGGTTTATTTTACAGGTAAGTATTTAGCTTTAAATAGGAATAATTTATTTAATAAGATTTATTTTATTTCGTTAGATTTAAATTACATTTAATTTAGGGGGGTGTTAGGGTTAGACTTAGCTTTAGGGGTTAATACATTTATTAGAGTAGCGGCGAGGTCCGGTCGGCAGATTAGGGGTTAATAATTGTAGGTAGGTGGCGGCGACGTTGGGGGGGGGGCAGATTAGGGGTTAATAAATATAATATTGGGGTTGGCGGTGTTAGGGGCAGCAGATTAGGGGTACATTGGGATTATGTAGGTTGCGGCGGTGTACAGAGCGGCAGATTAGGGGTTACAAAAATATGCAGGGGTCAGCGATAGCGGGGGCGGCAGATTAGGGGGTAATAAGTGTAAGGTTAGGGGTGTTTAGACTCGGGGTATATGTTAGGGTGTTAAGTGCAGACTTAGGAAGTGTTTCCCCATAGGAAACAATGGGGCTGCGTTAGGAGCTGAACGCTGCTTTTTTCAGCTCAAACTGCCCCATTGTTTCCTATGGGGAAATCGTGCACAAGCACGTTTTTGAAGCTGGCCGCGTCCGTAAACACCGCTGGTATTTAGAGTTGCAGTGGCGGTAAATATGCCTGTACGCTCCCTTTTTGGAGCCTAATGCAGCCCTTCTGTGAACTCTAAATACCAGCGGTATTTAAAAGGTGCGGGGGAAAAAATACACGCGTAGCTAACGCACCCCTTTGGCCGCAGAACTCTAAATCTAGCCGTATGTTAATAAGAGAAATATTATTTAGATTTATTTAATTAATATTTAAGTTAGGGGGGTGTTAGGGTTAGTGTTAGACTTAGCTTTAGGGGTTAATACATATATTATAGTTGCGGTGGGGACCGGGAGCGGCGGTTTAGGGGTTAATACATATATTATAGTTGCGGCGGGGACCGGGAGCGGCGGTTTAGGGGTTAATACATATATTATAGTTGCGGCGGGGACCGGGAGCGGCGGTTTAGGGGTTAACATATTTATTATAGCTTGCAGTGGGCTCCGGGAGCGGCGGTTTAGGGGGTAATACATTTATTTAGTTGCGGTGGTGTAGGGGGGACAGATTAGGGGTGTTTAGACTCGGGGTACATGTTAGGGTGTTAGGTGTAGACATCTCCCATCGGAATCAATGGGATGTCTGGCAGCAGCGAACATGAACTTTCGCTATGGTCAGACTCCCATTGATTCCTATGGGATCCGCCGCCTCCAGTGCGGCAGTTTGAAAACCAGGTACGCTGGGCCGGAAAAGTGCCGAGCGTACCTGCTAATTTTTTGATAACTAGCAAAAGTAGTCAGATTGAGCCGAACTTGTGTGCGGAACATCTGGAGTGACGTAAGAATCGATCTGTGTCGGACTGAGTCCGGCGGATCAAAGCTTCCGTCACTATATTCTACTTTTGCCGGTGTCTAGGGCTTGATAACTACGGCGAATCAGCCTCGCCACAAATACGCTGCGGAATTCCAGCGTATTTGAGGTTGACGGCTTGATAACTAGGGGCCATGGTGTCCATTGGGCATATTTATCAAGCTCCATATGGAACCTTGAGGCCCCATAACTTGTCTGCCTGCTCTGAGGCGGCGGACAGAAATCAACCTGATCGAATACAATCGGGTTGATTGACACCCCCTGCTAGAGGACGATTGGCCGCAAATCTGCAGGGGGCAGCATTTCATATGCTGTCAGCATTTATCGATGTGCAGCGGACATGATTTGCTATTCGTATCATGTCCACTCGCACATTGATAAATATACCCCATGTCTGAAATTGCTAGCAATAAGGAACAACACATTTGATTTCTTCATATTCAGGTCTCAAGATCACCTAAAATTATTCTATAGAGCCCAAAAACTCTTCTTGTCTATCTGCTTGATGCCACTAAATTGAAAATCACTAGACATTTGAGAAATCCTACTCCACTGCTTTGTTTTACTTATTACCACACTGATATTTTGGCCCTTTGGCAAGAATTGCAGAGCAGTAGGGAACACGGTAGAGGTCTATGAATGTTGCTATATCAAAACATTTTATTTTTCCCCTTCTTACCTTCTTCCTTTCCTTGACCTACTATATGCAATATACCATCTAGGCTTAGGATCTGCACAACTAGTACAATTCCTTGTGCAAATATTTAATTTAATTCTTCTATATCTTGTTCTTCTTCATCCAAACCTTTAACCAAGATGTATAGCTAAATTTTTCTTCTTTTTCTTCCTCTATTTCTATACTTTAAATTCCCAGTCCTCTCTAATTTTTAAATAGCATAAAACTTGCAATGTCTGTTGAGAATACTTTAAGCTATTGTCAATACAGTCTTGCTCCATTTTTTTTATCATGACACAATTTAAAGACTAGGCTAATTAGTTTCTAGCCTGGTTATTGTTTTTGTAATGTATTGAACATTTTGTAAATATAATGGGCTAGATTAGAAGTGGCACGATATTACAATATCCTGACCGTGCTAACTTATGTGCGTATTACAAGTTGAAAGTAAAAGCATACTAATGAGCACAATCTAAATTCACGCTCATCATGTTTAAATAAAGTATTAAAAGATATATAGCATTTGACAAGGTGTTTAAATGGAAAGGTCTATATACATATATAAATATAAGTTTGTATGTATGTATCTATGTGTATACATGTATGTATATATGTATATACATATACTGTATATATCACATATAAACACATATGTATGCATATATACACATAAATATATACTTTGTAGCCCTTTCCACTAAATAACCTTAAAACATAAAAAAATATTTGTATTCAATTTTAATATTTAATATGTTTTACTGTCTATTTACTGTAAATATTTTACATTTCAATTTTTTCACATTAATATAAATATATAGGTTTAGATATATATTTTACAAAATAATAATCATATATATTGAGAAATATATATTTAAACATAAAAACAAACTTTTCTTCTATGTTAAGAATATTAGAATGTAAAATATGACTAATTTACTTTGGGTTGAGCGCCCTTGGGGGTAGATTATAAGTGGGGGTTTAACGTTTTTTTTTATAAAGTTGAGTTGAAAGTAAATGCGACTACACAAGTGCAAACTAAATTTGTGCTTGTCGGGTTAGCGCAACTGAAGTTCTCTCGTAAAGGGCTAGGGCTAAATAAAAAGTTGCACCAAACACAACATAAATACATTAAAATAATATGTTGCACTCATATATATTTACTTCCAGATAGAAGCTGGCTGTCTTATTGACGTGCATTCTTGCCAGCATAACGTTACATGCATTGGAGACTGCTGGCTTCTATCTGGAAGTAAATGCCGTTTGGGATGGCTTTGAATTAAGCGCTCAGTTCCCTGTTGACAAACGGAGGACTCACGCTGATGTCTGCAACTTAAGGGAAGTACTAAGCTGAACACTTTGAGATAAGTGGAGGATCTGCTTGGGGCGGAAATTCTGACATGTCTCTGTGATGTGTTTTTCTCTCTTTGATACACGTCTCCTAACTGAGGGTTAAGGATTCTATATGCCCTTTGGAACTGAACGTATTTCCCTAAGTGTTATAACGGATGACCAACCCTATAGGCATCTGTATTATTTACATTGCTGTGCATCATTTTGAGTGTAATAGGGGTTGAACATAGATCCTAAAAGGCTCCATGATAACAGATAGCTGACTGGATTTGCGGTGTTATCCTCTGGTATTGGTGTTGTTCATCCCTATAGGTCATATATTTCTTGTATATATGCTTGACATTGATGTATACAATTTGTGGCTCTTTATATACTTTCTAGTAGCCCTGCATAGATCCTTATATGGCTTACTAAGGTGGCAGAGACCTACCATTCCGTGAAGCCACCCTCTGGTTGATGTGTGACAGGGGCTATATATGCCTTCTGCCTCTTTACATGTTTTGAGTGAGCTGGCCATGCTTTTATTGTGTATTCACTGAAAATCTTTCACTTTTTTCTATTGATCCGCCTGTATAGTTGATGTTCATTTGTGGGGGTGACAAATGTGTAGTGATCCACACATCTGATATTGCTAGTTATTAAATGTATATGTGAACACAACAATGTGGTGTCTTTATTGTATGAGATGAAGTGCTGAAATCCCTGTCTATACTGAGATAAGTAATATTACTACTTTCTCATGGTCTTTCTTTTTCTTTTTCTTTTTTTGCTCATATTTGAGGGTCTGCACCATCTATCTAAGTATATACTACAATTTATTTATTTTATTCTGCCCACACCCTCTGTACATATATTAACTACAAACCATTACAAAAAGGAGGCCTAGGGGCCTATTTATCAAAGTGTCAACCGAAAATACGCTTGCATAAGAATGAGAGCTCAATCCTATTGGCTGATTGGAACAGCCAATATGATGAGAGCTCAATCCTATTGGCTGATTGGAACAGCCTATAAGATTTTAGCAGCTCTAATTCCTATTGGCTGATTGAAATCTTTCAGCCAATAGGAATTCAAGGGATGTCATCTTGGATTGCGTCACTTGCATTGAAGAATCAGTGTACGGTGGCGACCGTATGAAGAGGATGCTCCGCGCTGGATGTCTTCAGGATGGACCCGCTCCGCGCCGGCTGGATGAAGATAGAAGAGGCCACTGGATGAAGACTTCTTGCCGCCTAGATGAGGACTTCGCTGGCTGGATGAAGATAGAAGAGGCTGCCTGGATGAAGACTTCCTGCCGCCTGGATGAGGACTTCGCCAGCTGGTTGGATCCTTCAAGCGGGACTTCAAGAACTGTAAGTGGATCGTCGGGGGTTAGTGTTAGGTTTTTTTAAGAGTTTTTTGGGTGGGTTTTATTTTTGGATTAGGGTCTGGGCAGTAAAAGAGCTAAATGCCCTTTTAAGGGCAATGCCCATACAAATGCCCTTTTCAGGGCAATGGGTAGCTTAGGTTATTTTAGATAGTTTTTTTTATTTTGGTTGGTTGGGTGGTGGGTTTTACTGTTGGGAGGGGTGTTTGTATTTTTTTTGCCAGGTAAAAGAACTGTTATCTTTGGGGCAGTGCCCCACAGAAGGCCATTTTAAGGGCCATTGGTAGTTTATTGTAGGCTAGGGTTTTTTTTTTATTTTGGGTGGCTTTTTTATTTTGATAGGGCTAATATATTAGGTGTAAAAAAATTATTTTTTATAATTTGGTTTGTTATTTTTCGGAAAACTTAGGTTTTTTTTTTATATTTAGGACTTATATATTTAAATAATTTTAGTAGGGTTAGGTTTTTTTAATATGTAATTTAGTTTATTTAATTGGTAGTTTAATTTAATTGTAGTATAATAGTTAGGGTAGGTTAATGAATAGTTTAAAATTAGTTTATTTTAATTCTACAGGTAAGTTTTAATTTATTTGAATATAGGGATTTGTAATTTTAATTTAAAGTTAAGGGGTTGTTAGGTTTAGGTATAATAGGGTCTTCTCAGGTGCTATCATCTTCTCACTTGAAGATATAGTGTTGCTCCTTCCGGAAAGAAGAGGAGGGGAAAGGATGCGTATCCTGAACACAATTATACTAACAGTTAGGTACAATATTTTTTAAAAATGGATAATGAAGAGCCCTCCTAGTCTTACACAAGTCTTAAGGGACATTCAAGCCCAGATTATCTTTGAATCCTTTCATTTACAGTTTACATCTGAGAGAAAAATTAAAGAGTTTCTGATGGGCTGGGCGCCGGTTATTAAGACATATTCTAGTTGCTTTCAGAGACAGATATTGAGACCCTTCTTAGCATCAATAAGCTTTGCAGAACTGGTTCTAGATGGGGTATTTCCAGACTCCTGGATTAGAAGTAGGATTGCGGTAGAATAATTTTGTCCGAGACTTGATACTATAGATTCGGGGTAGTTTAAAAAAAAAAAAAAAAAAAAGGTTTAGAGGTTAATAGCTTAATTTAGTTTTTTGCGATGTGGGGGTTAATGGTTTAGGGGTTAATAGGTTTAGTTAGTGGTGGTGATTTGGGAGGCCAGAGGTCTAGGGGTTAATAAGTTTATTTAGTGGCGGCGGTGTCGGAGAGCGGCGAGATAGGGGTTAATAACTTTATTTAGGTTGCGGTGATGTCAAGGAGTGGCGGGATAGGGGTTAATCATTTTAGTATAGTGGCAGCGTTTCGTGAAATCGTATAAATAAAGTTGGGAAAAAGCCGAATAGATGCGAGATCGATGACTGCTAGTTAACAACAGTCCGATGCTCATCACCCCGTAATTGGTGCACATGTTTTTGACTGCATTTTTTATAAATAAGGAGAGCGTATTGAGACCCTCGGCTGCGATGTTTGACAATGTTAGGATAGCGTATTGATGCCAGTGAATGCAACATAGTTGACACTTTGATAAATATGCCCCCTAGTGTACAGATTCTTACTTTATTCTAAATGTAAAATGTAGCTGAATTCTGTCTTTACAGCCTTTCCATTAAATGGGATTGTGCACAGTCTATAATTCTTTACAGCCTCTATATTAAATGGGATTGTGCACAGTCTATAGTTCTTTACAGCCTTTCCATTAAATGGGATTGTGCACAGTCTGTAGTTCTTTACAGCCTTTATATTAAATGGGTTTGTGCACAGTCTGTAGTTCTTTACAGCCTTTATATTAAATGGGATTGTGCACAGTCTGTAGTTCTTTACAGCCTTTATATTAAATGGGATTGTGCACAGTCTGTAGTTCTTTACAGCCTTTATATTAAATGGGATTGTGCACAGTCTGTAGTTCTTTACAGCCTTTATATTAAATGGGATTGTGCACAGTTTATAGTTCTTTACAGCCTTTCCATTAAATGGGATTGTGCACAGTCTGTAGTTCTTTACAGCCTTTATATTAAATGGGATTGTGCACAGTCTGTAGTTCTTTACAGCCTTTATATTAAATGGGATTGTGCACAGTTTATAGTTCTTTACAGCCTTTCCATTAAATGGGATTGTGCACAGTCTGTAGTTCTTTACAGCCTTTATATTAAATGGGATTGTGCACAGTCTGTAGTTCTTTACAGCCTTTATATTAAATGGGATTGTGCACAGTCTGTAGTTCTTTACAGCCTTTATATTAAATGGGATTGTGCACAGTCTGTAGTTCTTTACAGCCTTTATATTAAATGGGATTGTGCACAGTCTGTAGTTCTTTACAGCCTTTATATTAAATGGGATTGTGCACAGTCTGTAGTTCTTTACAGCCTTTATATTAAATGGGATTGTGCACAGTTTATAGTTCTTTACAGCCTTTCCATTAAAGGGGAATGTGCACAGGCTATAGTTCTTTTCAGCCTTTATATTAAATGGGAATGTGCACAGTCTGTAGTTCTTTACAACCTTTATATTAAATGGGATTGTGCACAGTCTATAATTCTTTACAGCCTTTATATTAAATGGGATTGTGCACAGTCTATAATTCTTTACAGCCTTTATATTAAATGGGATTGTGCACAGTCTATAATTCTTTAAAGCCTTTATATTAAATGGGATTGGGCACAGTCTATAATTCTTTACAGCCTTTATATTAAATGGGATTGTGCACAGTCAGTAGTTCTTTACAGCCTTTATATTAAATGGGATTGTGCACAGTCAGTGTATAATTCTTTACAGCCTTTATATTAAATGGGATTGTGCACAGTCTGTAGTTCTTTACAGCCTTTATATTAAATGGGATTGTGCACAGTCTATAATTCTTTACAGCCTTTATATTAAATGGGATTGTGCACAGTCTGTAGTTCTTTACAGCCTTTATATTAAATGGGAATGTGCACAGTCTATAGTTCTTCTGGTGTTTTAGAAATCAAATCAATGACTAGAACCCATTTAATTATTATTATTATTAAATGTAAACTTATTTAACACTTTTTCTTTCTTTTCTTGTGAGGGCTAGGGTTGCCGTGTAACATTTCTGATTTGTGTGTTACTGGCAGCCAAAGGTATAAAGTTCTAAAAATATGTATGGTGGGTGTTGGGACTTATGTCAGAGCTTTGATAGAGGCCATTGTGTGACCCTACCTGCCCCTTATGCCCAAACATCTAGAAGTTGTTTAGTAATTTTGTCATGGAGGCCATCTTAGGTGCATACGGATAATGTAATTGTGGACTCACTTCTTACATACTTCACTGCTGGAATTATTAAGGTGTATTGCTATGTGCATTTAGAGGCACAGGAGTTAGATAAGGTTATAAGCAAGCTGAATAATAGCAGGTGTATGATGGGGCCTATCAGGTTATCTCTAAGGTCCCATTTCTGGTATCACAGTAAATCCTTTAAGCGCTGTAAGGTAAGTAGTTATGTGCAGAGTTTGTGTAATGCCAATATTTTAGAATATATTCATATTTTTATTGCAGCTATGAGCCAGTACAAACATATACATTTAATAAACAAAAAGTTATACACTGTATAAACCTTCCATATATATGGAGGTAATATCTTATCTGAATCTCAAATGCTAAGCTATTTCAATGTATGCTTGTACAGCTGAGTACTAACCCTTGCAAAATTATGTAAACTATTTGGATGATGAAGATTTTATGGTCTTTGATATTTCAGATCTTTGAGCCTCCATAAGTTTAATTAAAGTGATTTCAGAGTTAGTGTTGAAGACCCTCCTTTTTATTCTACTAAGGTATGGTTTAAATCCCCTGTTGATCTTCCACTATGTTCAGCTTTGCAAAAGATTTTTCAGGAAATAGATGTATAAACTAGAAAAACAGTTACACGTACAGGCTACAATTTCAAGGATGAACCCTCTTCCTAAGCCCTTTGCTCCTCACGGCTTTAACTTACCTTCTAAAGTGCAATTGCTAGACTGTTTAAAAATATGTGAATGTCTACTTGTTTAGGGACATCATGGAAAAGAAAATAGAATTACAGCTTAAGAACTTTCACTGTCATTTGGGTGTAACTTTTCACCCATCAATAGCCTTAGTTATTAAAGCTCCAGAATGCTGGTCTACTGCTAGAGTTGATTATATTTTGCAGTCAAGACAACTTCTTGCCTTCTTTAAAGAGCTATTAAATAGTGATGTCCCGAACCTAAAAATTTCGGTTCGCGAACAGCGGACCCGAACTTCCGCAACTGTTCGCGAACAGCCATTGACTTCAATAGGCAGGCGAACTTTAAAACCCACAGGGACTCTTTCTGGCCACAATAGTGATGGAAAAGTTGTTTCAAGGGGACTAACACTCGGACTGTGGCATGCCGGAGGGGGATCCATGGCAAAACTCCCATGGAAAATTACATAGTTGATGCAGAGTCTGGTTTTAAGCCATAAAGGGCATAAATCACCTAACATTCCTAAATTGTTTGGAATAATGTGCTTTAAAACATCAGGTATGATGTTGTATCGATCAGGTAGTGTAAGGGTTACGCCCGCTTCACGGTGACAGACCAAACTCCCCGTGTAACGCACCGCAAACAACCGCAAACAGTCCATTTGCACAACCACGAGATAGATAGATTATAGATGCAATATACATATGATAGATACGAATTACATAGATCAATAGATGCAATATACATTTGATAGATACAAATTACATAGCTCAATAGATGCAATATACATTTGATAGATACGAATTACATAGATCAATAGATGCAATATACATTTGATAGATACAAATTACATGGATCAATAGATGCAATATACATTTGATAGATATGAATTACATAGATCAATAGATGCAATATAGATTTGATATATACGAATTACATAGATCAATAGATGCAATATACATATGATAGATACGAATTACATAGATCAATAGCTGCAATATACATTTGATAGATACGAATTACATAGATCAATAGATGCAATATACATTTGATAGATACAAATTACATAGCTCAATAGATGCAATATACATTTGATAGATACGAATTACATAGATCAATAGATGCAATATACATTTGATAGATACGATTGATAGTTAGATAGATTGATAGATAAAGAGACAGATTTGATAGATATATAATTTCACAGACAGAGAATTACAAGACGTGAGGTCTGGGACCCATGGTAATGTTCCCAGAGGCAGTTGCGGCGCCAGGGGACGTGTATATGGCATGGATTTTAGGAACCGGGAGATGGAAAAAGATGCTTGGTCGGTCCTCCTGCTTCAAATTTGGGGCACTGCGCGTGCAATCTATTGTACCACCAGATATGAGTGGTGTGTTAAGTAGTACTATTCTTAGCAGTTTAATACCTGTTACTCCCCCTATCGGGGGAGGTGTATATGGCATTGATTTTAGGAACCGGGAGATGGAAAAAGATGCTTGGTCGGTCCTCCTACTTCAAATTTGGCCGAAACACAAGTGGCTGTCGCAAAACAGTCCGGCCACGAGATAGATAGATTCGATAGATAGATACATACATAGATTACATAGATCAATAGATGCAATATACATTTGATAGATACAAATTACATAGATCAATAGATGCAATATACATTTGATAGATACGAATTACATAGATCAATAGATGCAATATACATTTGATAGATATGAATTACATAGATCAATAGATACAATATACATATGATAGATACGAATTACATAGATCAATAGATGCAATATACATTTGATAGATACGAATTACATAGATCAATAGATGCAATATACATTTGATAGATACGAATTACATAGATCAATAGATGCAATATACATTTGATAGATACAAATTACATAGATCAATAGATGCAATATACATTTGATAGATACAAATTACATAGATCAATAGATGCAATATACATTTGATAGATACAAATTACATAGATCAGTAGATGCAATATACATTTGATAGATACAAATTACATAGATCAATAGTCTTGGATGCAATATACATTTGATAGATACGAATAACATAGATCAATAGATGCAATATACATTTGATACATACGATTGATAGTTAGATAGATTTGATAGATAAATAGATAGATTTGATAGATATATAATTTCCCAGACAGAGAATTACAAGACGTGCGGTCTGGGACCCATGGTAAGGTTACTTCCTTTTGCACAATCGAGTACAGGTTGGGGTCCGGGATTGCCTTTTGTGCAAAGAAATTGTGGCCGGGTACCTTCCACTGCGATGTCCCCTATCAGGGGACGTGTATATGGCATGGATTTTAGGAACCGGGAGATGGAAAAAGATGCTTGGACACCCAGTACAGGTCGTTCTCCTTCAGCCTTTTTATACAAGGGTCCCCAACCCTCAACAGGCACGACAGCGTGAAAGACCCCATATGCCATGTCTTCCTTTTGCACAATCAAGTACAGGTATGGCATCGATTTTAGGAACCCGGAGATAATTGTTAGGAACCGGGAGATGGAAAAAGATGCTTGGACACCCAGTACAGGTCGTTTTCCTTCAGCCTTTTTATACGAGGGTCCCCGACCCTCAACAGGCACGACAGCATGAAAGACCCCATATGCCATGACTTCCTTTTGCACAATCAAGTACAGGTATGGCATCGATTTTAGGAACCCGGAGATAATTGTTAGGAACCGGGAGATGGAAAAAGATGCTTGGACACCCAGTACAGGTCGTTCTCCTTCAGCCTTTTTATACGAGGGTCCCCGACCCTCAACAGGCACAACAGCATGAAAGACCCCATATGCCATGACTTCCTTTTGCAGAATCGAGTACAGGTATGGCATCGATTTTAGGAACCCGGAGATAATTGTTAGGAACCGGGAGATGGAAAAAAGATGCTTGGACACCCAGTACAGGTCGTTTTCCTTCAGCCTTTTTATATGAGGGACCCCGACCCTCAACAGGCCCGACAGCATGAAAGACCCCATATGCCATGACTTTCTTTTGCACAATCGAGTACAGGTATGGCATCGATTTTAGGAACCCGGAGATAATTGTTAGGAACCGGGAGATGGAAAAAGATGCTTGGACACCCAGTACAGGTCGTTCTCCTTCAGCCTTTTTATACGAGGGTCCCCGACCCTCAACAGGCACGACAGCATGAAAGACCCCATATGCCATGACCTCCTTTTGCACAATCGAGTACAGGTATGGCATCGCTTTTAGGAACCCGGAGATAATTTTTAGGAACCGGGAGATGGAAAAAGATGCTTGGTCAGTCCTCCTACTTCAAATTTGGGGCACTGCGCGTGCAATCTACTCTGCCACCAGATATGAGTGGTGTGTTAAGTAGTACTATTCTTAGCAGTTTAATCCCTGTTATGTGCCTTTTTTTTGGTTGTGGTTTTGAAGCCACAGTGCAGCACCAGAGGCCAGAAAAATTAGGCATGTACACATGCCTGAAAAATTAGGTATTGTTGCAGCCACTGCTGTAGCAGCGGCCAGAAAAATTGATGTTTGTTTTACAGTTAGAAAGTGCCCTAAAACATTGCGGCTTGAACCCTAGTTGTTGGCGGATAAGTCACGCAAGTCATCCGGCATTCGAAGATAAAATACAGCAGTGTGTGGACCATTTTTAGCCCAAGGCAGCTCATCTCATCAGGCCTTTTTTTACTCGAATGTATCGCCCAATGTCAGTCCCTTTGGGATCCATCCCTCATTCATTTTAATAAAGGTGAGATAATCAAGACTTTTTTGACCTAGGCGACTTCTCTTCTCAGAGACAATACCTCCTGCTGCACTGAAGGTCCTTTCTGACAGGACACTTGAAGCGGGGCAGGCCAGAAGTTCGATTGCAAATTGGGATAGCTCAGGCCACAGGTCAAGCCTGCACACCCAGTAGTAAAGGGGTTCATCGCTCCTCAGAGTGTCAAGATCCGCAGTTAATGCGAGGTAGTCTGCTACCTGTCGGTTGAGTCGTTCTCTGAGGCTGGATCCCGAAGGGCTGTGGCGATGCATAGGAGTTAAAAAATGTCTGCATGTCCTCCATCAACAACACGTCTGGAAAGCGTACTGTCCTTGCCGGCGTGGTCGTGGGAGGAGGATTACTTTCATCTCTTCCCCTGTTAGATTCCCGTTGTGCTGTGACATCACCCTTATACGCTGTGTAAAGCATACTTTTTAATTTATTTTTGAACTGCTCCATCCTTTCCGACTTGCGGGAATTCGGTAACATTTCAGTCACTTTATGCTTATACCGGGGGTCTAGTTGCGTGGACACCCAGTACAGTTCGTTCTCCTTCAGCTTTTTTATACGAGTGTCCCTCAACAGGCACGACAGCATGAAAGACCCCATTTGCACAAGGTTGGATGCCGAGCTACTCATGTCCCGTTCCTCGTCCTCACTGATCTCATTGAAGGTATCTTCTTCCCCCCAGCCACGTACAACACCACGGGTACCAGATAGGTGACAACAACGAGCACCCTGGGATGCCTGTTGTGCTTGGTCTTCCTCCTCCTCCTCAAAGCCACATTCCTCCTCTGACTCCTCTTCCTCCCAATCATCTTCCTGTGTTGCCACTGGTCCAGCAAGCGATGCTGATAAGGCTGTTTCTGGTGGTGATGGAGACCACAACTCTTCCTCTTCACGCTCATCTATGGCCTGATCCATCACTCTTCGCAGGGCACGCTCCAGGAAGAAAACAAATGGTATGATGTCGCTGATGGTGCCTTCGGTGCGACTGACTAGGTTAGTCACCTCCTCAAAAGGACGCATGAGCCTACAGGCATTGCGCATGAGTGTCCACTAACGTGGCAAAAAAATCCCCAGCTCCCCAGAGGCTGTCCTAGCACCCTGGTCATACAAATACTCGTTAAGAGCTTTTTCTTGTTGGAGCAGGTGGTCGAACATTAGGAGTGTTGAATTCCAATGTGTCGGGCTGTCGCATATCAAGCGCCTCACTGGCAGTTTGTTTCGACGCTGGATATCTGACAAGTGCACCATGGCCGTGTAGGAACGCCTGAAATGGCCACACACCTTCCTGGCCTGCTTCAGGACGTCCTGTAAGCCTGGGTACTTATGCACAAAGCGTTGTACAATCAGATTACAGACATGTGCCATGCACGGCACATGTGTCAACTTGCCCAATTTCAATGCCGCCACCAAATTACTTCCATTGTCAGAAACCACCTGTGCATTCAGGGCGGACAGGAGTGCTGGTGTGGTGTGACTCTCTGCTTTCAGGCAAATCAACCCCAAGACGGCATGACACTGCCGTATCCGGGATGTTGAATAGTACCTGGAGAGCTGGGGGGTGCCGTTGATGTGGAGCAAGATGCAGCAGCAGAAGAGGACTCAGCCGAGGAAGAGGTTATGGAAGAGGATGGAGTAGGAGGAGTAGAGGAGGTAGCAGCAGGCCTGCCTGCAAGTCGTGGCGGTGTCACCAACTCCTCTGCAGAGCCACGCATTCCATGCTTGTCAGCCGTCAGTTGGTGATATACCTGCCCTGACCATGCTTTGCAGACCAGCTATCAGTGGTCAGATGGACCCTTGCCCCAACACTGTGTGCCAGACATGCCATTACTTCCTTTCGCACAATCGAGTACAGGTTGGGGATTGCCTTTTGTGAAAAGAAATTTCGTCCGGGTACCTTCCACTGCGGTGTCCCAATAGATACAAATTTTTTGAATGCCTCAGACTCCACCAGCTTGTATGGTAAAAGCTGGCGGGCTAAGAGTTCAAACAAGCCAGCTGTCAGACACCAGGCAAGGGGGTGACTTTGGGGCATTGGCTTCTTACGCTCAAACATGTCCTTGACATACACCTGACTGTGGGCAGATGAGCAGGAACTGCTACGGCAGAGAGACTGAGTGGCGGATGGTTGAGAGGGGGCAAGGAGTACAGCAGTGGTTGACGTGGCTGAAGATGCTGGGCCAGGAGGAGGATGGCGGCTTTGAGTTTGTGTGCTGCTTCTACTCATGTGTTCATCCCATCTGCGTTTGTGATGTGAGATCATGTGCCTTCGCAAAGCAGTTGTACCTAGGTGGGTGTTGGACTTCCCACGACTCAGTTTGTTTTGGCACAGGTTGCAAATGGCATCGCTGTTGTCAGAGGCAGACACACAAAAAAAATGCCACACGGCTGAGCTCTGCGATGACGGCATTCTGGTGGTGGCAACAGCATGCGTTGATTGGCGTGCTGTCTGGCTGACCCCGGGTGCCGATGCATGCTGTCTGACTGTGCCACTATATTCTTGCGACGACCTCCCCCTGCTTCCAACTCGTCTCCTCCTCCTCCTCCTCTCTGTCTCCCCATCTGAACTTTCCCCCTCTTCTTCTTCTCTTCTAGCGGGCACCCACGTGACATCCACGGACGCATCATCATCAACCGCTTCACTTGTATCTGACAAATCAACAAAGGAAGCAGCAGCGGGTACAACATCATCATCATCATCACACCGTATGTCCATGTCTGTAATGCTGCCTGACTGAGACATATCACTGTTATCTACATCCTCTGTCAATGATGGTTGCGCATCACTCATTTCTTCCAACTGATGTGTCAATAACTCCTCTGACAGATCAAGTGAAGCGGCTGTGGTGCTAGTGTTGGTGGTGGCGGCTGGTGGGCGAGTGGCACTGGTAACTTGAGAGGTGCCCGAAGCTAAGCTGGAGGTGGATGGTGCATCAAGGTTACGAGCGGAAGCTGTAGAAGATTGGGTGTCCTGTGTTATAAAGTCAACTATACTTTTCGTGTTCATGGTACGTGGCCTAACACTGGGCATTATTCTATGGCCAAAGGGAATCACAGCACCACGACCACAACGGCACCTGCGGGGTGGCCTGCCTCTGCCTGTCATTTTTTTTTTAAATGTAGACTTGCACTACTATTAAACAAAATATGAGTGGTGCCACTGGGCAAGTGGGCACAGTATACGCTGTGAGCCTGACACAAAAAAGCAGACTGATGTTTCACAATCCAAAAAGTTTATTTTTTTTTAAATGTACACTTACACTACTATTAAACAAGATATGAGTGGTGGCACTGGACAAGTGGGCACAGTATACGCTGTGAGCCTGACACAAAAAAGCAGACTGATGTTTCACAGTCAAACATTTTTTTTCTTTAAATATTTACACTACTGTTACAACAAATATGAGTGGTGCCACTAACTTGGCAAGTGGGCCTGGCACACACGCTGGCAGGCAGGCAACTGCAATAAGATTACACTAGCAGACTGATGTTTCACAGTCAAAAAAGTTTTTTTTTTAAATATTTACACTACTGTTATAACAAATATGATTGGTGGCACTAGTTGGCAAGTGGGCCTGGCACACACGCTGGCAGGCAGGCAACTGCAATTAGATTACACTAGCAGACTGATGTTTCACAGTCCAAAAAGTTTTTTTTAAAATATTTACACTACTGTTACAACAAATATGAGTGGTGCCACTAACTTGGCAAGTGGGCCTGGCACACATGCTGGCAGGCAGGCAACTGCAATTATATTACACTATCAGACTGATGTTTCACAGTCAAAAAAGTTTTTAAAAAAAATATTTACACTACTGTTATAACAAATATGAGTGGTGGCACTAGTTGGCAAGTGGGCCTGTCACACACACTGGCAGGCAGGCAACTGCAATTAGATTACACTAGCAGACTGATGTAAAAGTTTTTTTAAAAAAAATTTACACTAATGTTACACCAGATATGAGTGGTGGCACTGAGGAAGTAGGCACAGTATATGCTGTGAGCCTGACACACAGGCTGGCAGTGGCAGGCTGGCCTGGCAACTGAAATTAGATTACACTAGCAGACTGATGTTTCACAGTCAAAAAAGTTTTTGTTTTAAATATTTACACTACTGTTACAACATATATGAGTGGTGCCACTAACTTGGCAAGTGGGCCTGGCACACACGCTGGCAGGCAGGCAACTGCAATAAGATTACACTAGCAGACTGATGTTTCACAGTCAAAAAAGTTTTTTTTTAAAATATTTACACTACTGTTACAACAAATATGAGTGGTGCCACTAACTTGGCAAGTGGGCCTGGCACACGCTGGCAGACAGGCAACTGCAATTAGATTACACTAGCAGACTGATGTTTCACAGTCAAAAAAGTTTTTTATTTAAATATTTACACTACTGTTATAACAAATATGATTGGTGGCACTAGTTGGCAAGTGGGCCTGGCACACACGCTGGCAGGCAGGCAACTGCAATTAGATTACACTAGCAGACTGATGTTTCACAGTCAAAAAAGTTTTCTTTTAAATATTTATAATACTGTTACAACAAATATGAGTGGTGCCACTAACTTGGCAAGTGGGCCTGGCACACACGGTGGCAGGCAGGCAACTGCAATTAGATTACACTAGCAGACTGATGTTTCACAGTCAAAAAAGTTTTTTATTAAATATTTACACTACTGTTATAACAAATATGATTGGTGGCACTAGTTGGCAAGTGGGCCTGGCACACACGCTGGCAGGCAGGCAACTGCAATTAGATTACACTAGCAGACTGATGTTTCACAGTCAAAAAGTTTTTTTTAAAATATTTACATTACTGTTATAACAAATATGATTGGTGGCACTAGTTGGCAAGTGGGCCTGGCACACATGCTGGCAGGCAGGCAGGCAGGCAACTGCAATTAGATTACACTAGCAGACTGATGTTTCACAGTCAAAAAAGTTTTTTTTTTAATATTTACACTACTGTTATAACAAATATGATTGGTGGCACTAGTTGGCAAGTGGGCCTGGCACACACGCTGGCAGGCAGGCAACTGCAATTAGATTACACTAGCAGACTGATGTTTCACAGTCCAAATAGTTTTTTTTTTAATATTTACACTACGGTTACAACAAATATGAGTGGTGCCACTAACTTGGCAAGTGGGCCTGGCACACACGCTGGCAGGCAGGCAGGCAACTGCAATTAGATTACACTAGCAGACTGATGTTTCACAGTCAAAAAGTTTTTTAAAAAAATATTTACACTGTTATAACAAATATGAGTGGTGGCACTAGTTGGCAAGTGGGCCTATCAAACACGCTGGCAGGCAACTGCAATTAGATTACACTAGCAGACTGATGTAAAAAAATTTTTTTAAAATATTTACACTAATGTTACACCAGATATGAGTGGTGGCACTGAGGAAGTAGGCACAGTATATGCTGTGAGCCTGACACACAGGCTGGCAGTGGCAGGCTGGCCTGGCAACTGAAATTAGATTACACTAGCAGACTGATGTTTCACAGTCAAAAACGTTTTTGTTTTAAATATTTACACTACTGTTACAACAAATATGAGTGGTGCCACTAACTTGGCAAGTGGGCCTGGCACACACGCTGGCAGGCAGGCAACTGCAATAAGATTACACTAGCAGACTGATGTTTCACAGTCAAAAAAGTTTTTTTTTTTAAATATTTGCACTACTGTTATAACAAATATGATTGGTGGCACTAGTTGGCAAGTGGGCCTGGCACACACGCTGGCAGGCAGGCAACTGCAATTAGATTACACTAGGAGACTGATGTTTCACAGTCAAAAAAGTTTTTTTTTAAATATTTACATTACTGTTATAACAAATACGATTGGTGGCACTAGTTGGCAAGTGGGCCTGGCACACATGCTGGCAGGCAGGCAACTGCAATTAGATTACACTAGCAGACTGATGTTTCACAGTCCAAAAAGTTTTTTTTTAAATATTTACACTACTGTTAAAACAAATATGAGTGGTGCCACTAACTTGGCAAGTGGGCCTGGCACACACGCTGGCAGGCAGGCAGGCAACTGCAATTAGATTACACTAGCAGACTGATGTTTCACAGTCAAAAAAGTTTTTTTTTAAATATTTACACTACTGTTACAACAAATATGAGTGGTGCCACTAACTTGGCAAGTGGGCCTGGCACACACGCTGGCAGGCAACTGCAATTAGATTACACTAGCAGACTGATGTTTCACAGTCAAAAAAGTTTTTTTTATTAAATATTTACACTACTGTTATAACAAATATGATTGGTGGCACTAGTTGGCAAGTGAGCCTGGCACACACGCTTGCAGGCAGGCAACTGCAATTAGATTACACTAGCAGACTGATGTTTCACAGTCAAAAAAGTTTTTTTTAAAAATATTTACACTACTGTTATAACAAATATAATTGGTGGCACTAGTTGGCAAGTGGGCCTGGCACACATGCTGGCAGGCAGGCAACTGCAGTTAGATTTCACTAGCAGACTGATGTTTCACAGTCAAAAAAGTTTTTTTTTTTTAAATATTTACACTACTGTTACAACAAATATGAATGGTGCCACTAACTTGGCAAGTGGGCCTGGCACACACGCTGGCAGGCAGGCAACTGCAATTAGATTACACTAGCAGACTGATGTTTCACAGTCAAAAAAGTTTTTTTATTAAATATTTACACTACTGTTATAACATATATGATTGGTGGCACTAGTTGGCAAGTGGGCCTGGCACATACGCTGGCAGGCAGGCAACTGCTATTAGATTACACTAGCAGACTGATGTTTCACAGTCAAAAAAGTTTTTTATTTAAATATTTACACTACTGTTACAACAAATATGAGTGGTGCCACTAACTTGGCAAGTGGGCCTGGCACACACGCTGGCAGGCAGGCAACTGCAATTAGATTACAACAGCAGACTGATGTTTCACAGTCAAAAAAGTTTTTTTATTAAATATTTACACTACTGTTACAACAAATATGAGTGGTGCCACTAACTTGGCAAGTGGGCCTGGCACACACGCTGGCAGGCAGGCAGGCAGGCAACTGCAATTAGATTACACTAGCAGACTGATGTTTCACAGTCAAAAAAGTTTTTTTTTTTAAATATTTCCACTACTGTTATAACAAATATGATTGGTGGCACTAGTTGGCAAGTGGGCCTGGCACGCACGCTGGCAGGCAGGCAACTGCAATTCGATTACACTAGCAGACTGATGTTTCACAGTCAAAAAAGTTTTTTTTTTAAATATTTACACTACTGTTATAACAAATATGATTGGTGGCACTAGTTGGCAAGTAGGCCTGGCACACACGCTGGCAGGCAGGCAACTGCAATTAGATTACACTAGCAGACTGATGTTTCACAGTCAAAAAAGTTTTTTATTTAAATATTTACACTACTGTTACAACAAATATGATTGGTGCCACTAACTTGGCAAGTGGGCCTGGCACACACGCTGGCAGGCAGGCAACTGCAATTAGATTACAATAGCAGACTGATGTTTCACAGTCAAAAACATTTTTTATTAAATATTTACACTACTGTTACAACAAATATGATTGGTGCCACTAACTTGGCAAGTGGGCCTGGCACACATGCTGGCAGGCAGGCAGGCAGGCAGGCAACTGCAATAAGATTACACTAGCAGACTGATGTTTCACAGTCAAAAAAGTTTTTTTTTAAATATTTACACTACTGTTATAACAAATATGATTGGTGGCACTAGTTGGCAAGTGGGCCTGGCACACACGCTGGCAGGCAGGCAGGCAACTGCAATTAGATTACACTAGCAGACTGATGTTTCACAGTCAAAAAAGTTTTTTTTTTTAAATATTTACACTACTGTTATAACAAATATGATTGGTGGCACTAGTTGGCAAGTGGGCCTGGCACACACGCTGGCAGGCAGGCAACTGCAATTAGATTACACTAGCAGACTGATGTTTCACAGTCAAAAAAGTTTTTTTTTTTAAATATTTACACTACTGTTATAACAAATATGATTGGTGGCACTAGTTGGCAAGTGGGCCTGGCACACACGCTGGCAGGCAGGCAGGCAACTGCAATTAGATTACACTAGCAGACTGATGTTTCACAGTCAAAAAAGTTTTTTTTTTTAAATATTTACACTACTGTTATAACAAATATGATTGGTGGCACTAGTTGGCAAGTGGGCCTGGCACACACGCTGGCAGGCAGGCAACTGCAATAAGATTACACTAGCAGACTGATGTTTCACAGTCAAAAAAGTTTTTTCTTAAATATTTAAACTACTGTTACAACAAATATGAGTGGTGCCACTAACTTGGCAAGTGGGCCTGGCACACACAATGGCAGGCAGGCAGGCAACTGCAATTAGATTACACTAGCAGACTGATGTTTCACAGTCAAAAAACGTTTTTTTTTTTTTAAATATTTACACTA
Source organism: Bombina bombina (assembly GCF_027579735.1). NCBI lineage: Eukaryota > Metazoa > Chordata > Amphibia > Anura > Bombinatoridae > Bombina > Bombina bombina. The sequence continues at coordinate 94,916,191 of NC_069501.1, forward strand.
CTGTTATAACAAATATGATTGGTGGCACTAGTTGGCAAGTGGGCCTGGCACACATGCTGGCAGGCAACTGCAATTAGATTACACTAGCAGACTGATGTTTCACGATCAAAAAAGTTTTTTTTTTTAATATTTACACTACTGTTACAACAAATATGAGTGGTGCCACTAACTTGGCAAGTGTTCCTGGCACACATGCTGGCAGGCAGGCAACTGCAATAAGATTACACTAGCAGACTGATGTTTCACAGTCAAAAAAGTTTTTTTTAAATATTTACACTACTGTTATAACAAATATGATTGGTGGCACTAGTTGGCAAGTGGGCCTGGCACACATGCTGGCAGGCAGGCAGGCAGGCAGGCAACTGCAATTAGATTACACTAGCAGACTGATGTAAAAGTTTTTTTAATTTTTTTTACACTAATGTTACACCAGATATGACTGGTGTGACTGAGGAAGTAGGCACAGTATATGCTGTGAGCCTGACACACAGGCTGGCTGGCAGTGGCAGGCTGGCCTGGCAACTGAAATTAGATTACACTAGCAGACTGATGTAAAAGTTTTTTTTTTTTTTTAATTTACACTAATGTTACACCAGATATAACTGGTGGCACTGAGCAAGTAGGCACAGTATATGCTGTGAGCCTGACACACAGGCTGGCAGTGCCAGGCAGACAACTGCTATTAGATTACAAAGAAAAAAAAAACAAAAACGACTGATGTAGCCCTAAAAAGGGCTTTTTGCGGTGCTGTCCTTACAGCAGAGATCAGATGACTCCTTCAGGACTGTAGTGGACACTGAATACACTAGCCTAGCTATCAATTTCCCTATAAAATCATCATCAGCAGCACTATCCCTCCTCTCACTAAGAATGCAGGATCAGAATGAATGTAAAATGGCTGCTGCCCAGGAGCTGGGAGGGTCTGGGAGGGAGTGTCTGCTGCTGATTGGCTGAAATGTGTCTGCAGACTGTGAGATACAGGGTCAAAGTTTACTCAATGATGACGAATAGGGGGCGGATCGAACATTGCATATGTTCACCCGCTGCGGCAAACGCGAACAAGCTATGATCGCCGGGAACTGTTCTCCGGCGAACTGTTCGCGACATCACTACTATTAAACAGTATAAAATTGTAATATAAAATGTTTAGTTATGTGTAGTTAAAAATGTTTTGCAGAGATGCAGACCTTACGAATAAAGGGCCCTGGTGCAAGATTTATTTGTGGGCCCCCCCTGACCTCGACCCACCCTATTAGTTATACATGTCAGCATTAATCCTATTATCCAAGGCTATTACATTAATGACCTGTTACTCCCAAGTACCATCATTATCCAGGTCTGCCCTCTGCCATGCCTAAAAAACCTAATCGGTTCCCACCTGAGCCTACTGTCACCAGACAATGACACAAAATGGATGTGGCTTAGCTGCCTGTGCAACCTGGCTCCTGACACCACGTGAAAGGGCATAGATCTGTAGTGGCCCTTCTCTGCCGAAGCGAAGGCGGTGACTTATAAGGCTTTGTGAGCTAACCTGAGGTGGAGTTTGACGATCAGTGCTTACCTAAGTGCAGTGGCAGATGTGCTAAGCAAAAGAGGAGCAGGGAAACTTAATTTGCACGTTAAACTGGAGATACTCTCTGCTGCCAAAGCCCAGGGCCAGCTAGGAGACATACCCCTTACAACGGCCCCATCTCTTGCAGTACACAGTACTTCTAGTTTAGTGCGCCCATGAACAGTGTCGGCCCAAACAAAAAGGCTGGTTCATCCACTCTAAAAACTTCCTGGTGTCGGCCCTCCCTTGTGCTTGGGCATTGGTGCAGTGGCACTGGCCGCCCCGGCAGTAGTTCCGCCCCTGCAGTATACTTTCAATTTTTATTTTTCCTCTTTTCCTGTAGTAATTACTTGAGCAAGATTACAATTGACCCACATAGATAGAACCATCATCATCATCATCATTTGAAAGAGCAGGCAATGGTCTTGGACGTTTGTTGCTGCTATGAAAGCTGAGATTTAGGGGTTTGAAGAACCTCCCCCTATCCAGCTCTCTTGTAGCTACACTGAGCTTTCTGGTTCTGCCCCCTTTGTGACATTACCACATGCGTATGTGGTGACATCACCAAAACTCCCATGAAGCCTGGGAGTTCCTCCCACTAGGCCACCAGCAATCCCTGGACTTTAGTGTGTGGGGTCGTCGAAAACAGTGTTTGATAGTCGATCCCCCTGCATCACAAAAAGGTCTCGTCATGCGCACACAGGCCGTGATGTGCATGACGACTATAGCTCATCATGAGCATCGAAGGGGTTAATGTCAACAAAGTACTATAGAGATTAGGATGCCTTCAAGTTTTTGGCCAGAATAGTATAATTTTGACATGGACAGTGCACACATGTACCATCATGTAAACAGTTAAGAAGAAGTCTGACTGATTGAGATAACATTTTGGAAATATATTAATATGTCAGTTCTTGGTGAGACACCATATTTCCATGAATTGGATGTAAATTTCAGAAAAGCGCTCCGAATGGTTTTAAATAAAACATAACTTTTATTGGTACTAATAAAACGTGTAAACAAGCTTTTGTACGCCTCAAGGTTCAGCAACACATTACAAACATGATCCTGTTTCAAGCTCCTTGTATAGCGCCCCCTGGATGCATTACTACTCATATCGTCATATCGGCAAATTCTACTTATCATTGCACCTGCTGCATGACATCTTAAGCAGCTTGTGTTTCAGAGACTTACTAATTAAACTTATTTTGACTACTTTGTGACATCACCATTCTGCTTTATACTTTCATGAATTGTAAGCAACTAATTTTGCAAAAAGAATTAAGAAGTTATGTAAACTTCAGAAATGTCCCATTAACTATCTTACGGGTAGATTTAGAGTTCTGCGGCCAAAGGGGTGCGTTACCTACGCGTGTATTTTTTCCCCCAGCACCTTTTAAATACCGCTGGTATTTAGAGTTCACAGAAGGGCTGCGTTAGGCTCCAAAAAGGGAGCATAGAGCGAAATTTACCGCCACTGCAACTCTCAATACCAGCGGTGCTTACGGATGCGGCCAGCTTCAAAAACATGCTCGTGCACGATTCCCCCATAGGAAACAATGGGCCGTTTGAGCTGAAAAAAAACCTAACACCTGCAAAAAAGGAGCGTTCAGCTCCTAACGCAGCCCCATTGTTTCCTATGGGGAAACACTTCCTATGTCTGCACCTAACACCCTAACATGTACCCCGAGTCTAAACACCCCTAACCTTACACTTATTAACCCCTAATCTGCCGCCCCCGCTATCGCTGACCCCTGCATATTATTTTTAACCCCTAATCTGCCGCTCCATACACCGCCGCAACCTACGTTATCCCTATGAACCCCTAATCTGCTGCCCCTAACCCACCGACTCCTGTATTATATTTATTACCCCCTAATCTGCCCCCCCCAACGTCGCCGCTACCTACCTACAATTATTAACCCCTAATCTGCCGACCGGACCTCACCGCTACTCTAATAAATGTATTAACCCCTAAAGCTAAGTCTAACCCTAACCTTAACACCCCCCTAAGTTAAATATAATTTTTATCTAACAAAATAAAATAAATCTTATTAAATAAATTATTCCTATTTAAAGCTAAATACTTACCTGTAAAATAAACCCTAATATAGCTACAATATAAATAATAATTATATTGTAGCTATTTTAGGATTAATATTTATTTTACAGGCAACTTTGTATTTATTTTAACCAGGTACAATAGCTATTAAATAGTTAATAACTATTTAATAGCTACCTAGTTAAAATAATTACAAAATTACCTGTAAAATAAATCCTAACCTAAGTTACAATTAAACCTAACACTACACTATCAATAAATTAATTAAATAAACTACCTACAATTACCTACAATTATATCAACTAAACTAAATTACAAAAACAAACACTAAATTACAAAAACAAACAAACACTAAATTGCAAAAAATAAAAAAAGATTACAAGAATTTTAAACTAATTACACCTACTCTAAGCCCCTAATAAAATAACAAAGCCCCCCAAAATAAAAAAATGCCCTACCCTATTCTAAAATAAAAATTGTAAAGCTCTTTTACCTTACCAGCCCTTAAAAGGGCCTTTTGCGGGGCATGCCCCAAAGAATTCTGCTCTTTTGCCTGTAAATAAAAACATACAATACCCCCCCAACATTACAACCCACCACCCACATACCCCTAATCTAACCCAAACCCCCTTAAATAAACCTAACACTACCCCCCTGAAGATCTTCCTACCTTGAGTCGTCTTCACTCAGCCGTGCTGAATTCTTCATCCAATCTGGGCGATGTCTTCATCCAAGCGGGGGCTGAAAAGGTCCATCATCTGGCTGAAGTCTTCATCCAAGCAGGGGCTGAAGAGGTCCATCATCCGGCTGAAGTCTTCTATCAAGCGGCATCTTCAATCTTCTTTCTTCCGGCTCCATCTTTATCCCGCCGACGCGGAACATCCTTCCTCCACAACAAACTCCCGACGAATGAAGGTTCCTTTAAGGGACGTCATCCAAGATGGCGTCCCTCGAATTCTGATTGGCTGATAGGATTCTATCAGCCAATCGGAATTAAGGTAGGAAAATTCTGATTGGCTGATTGAATCAGCCAATCAGATTCAAGTTCAATCCGATTGGCTGATTGGATCAGCCAATCAGATTGAGCTCACATTCTATTGGCTGATCGGAACAGCCAATAGAATGCAAGCTCAATCAGATTGGCTGATTGATCAGCCAAACGGATTTAACTTGAATCTGATTGACTGATTCCATCAGCCAATCAGATTATTCCTAACTTAATTCCGATTGGCTGATAGAATCCTATCAGCCAATCGGAATTTGAGGGACGCCATCTTGGATGACGTCCCTTAAAGGAACCTTCATTCGTCGGGAGTTCGTCGTGGAGGAAGGATGTTCCGCGTCGGCGGGATAAAGATGGAGCCGGAAGAAAGAAGATTGAAGATGCCGCTTGATAGAAGACTTCAGCCGGATGATGGACCTCTTCAGCCCCTGCTTGGTCGTCAAAAACAGTGTTTGATAGTCGATCCCCCTGCATCACAAAAAGGTCTCGTCATGCGCACACAGGCCGTGATGTGCATGACGACTATAGCTCATCATGAGCATCGAAGGGCTTAATGTCAACAAAGTACTATAGAGATTAGGATGCCTTCAAGTTTTTGGCCAGAATAGTATAATTTTGACATGGACAGTGCACACATTTACCATCATGTAAACAGTTAAGAAGAAGTCTGACTGATTGAGATAACATTTTGGAAATATATTAATATGTCAGTTCTTGGTGAGACACCATATTTCCATGAATTGGATGTAAATTTCAGAAAAGCGCTCCGAATGGTTTTAAATAAAACATAACTTTTATTGGTACTAATAAAATGTGTAAACAAGCTTTTGTACGCCTCAAGGTTCAGCAACACATTACAAACATGATCCTGTTTCAAGCTCCTTGTATAGCGCCCCCTGGATGCATTACTACTCATATCATCATATCGGCAAATTCTACTTATCATTGCACCTGCTGCATGACATCTTAAGCAGCTTGTGTTTCAGAGACTTACTAATTAAACTTATTTTGACTACTTTGTGACATCACCATTCTGCTTTATACTTTCATGAATTGTAAGCAACTAATTTTGCAAAAAGAATTAAGAAGTTATGTAAACTTCAGAAATGTCCCATTAACTATCTTACGGGTAGATTTAGAGTTCTGCGGCCAAAGGGGTGCGTTAGCTACGCGTGTATTTTTTCCCCCAGCACCTTTTAAATACCGCTGGTTAACTTGAATCTGATTGGCTGATTCCATCAGCCAATCAGATTATTCCTACCTTAATTCCGATTGGCTGATAGAATCCTATCAGCCAATCGGAATTTGAGGGACGCCATCTTGGATGACGTCCCTTAAAGGAACCTTCATTCGTCGGGAGTTCGTCGTGGAGGAAGGATGTTCCGCGTCGGCGGGATGAAGAGGGAGCCAGAAGAAAGAAGATTGAAGATGCCGCTTGATAGAAGACTTCAGCCGGATGATGGACCTCTTCAGCCCCCGCTTGGATGAAGACTTCAGCCGGATGATGGACCTCTTCAGCCCCCGCTTGGATGAAGACATCGCCCGGATTAGATGAAGAATTGGGCACGGCTGAGTAAAGACGAGTCAAGGTAGGAAGATCTTCAGGGGGGTAGTGTTAGGTTTATTTAAGGGGGGTTTGGGTTAGAGTAGGGGTATGTGGGTGGTGGGTTGTAATGTTGGGGGGTATTGTATGGTTTTTTTTACAGGCAAAAGAGCAGAATTCTTTGGGGCATGCCCTGCAAAAGGCCCTTTTAAGGGCTGGTAAGGTAAAAGAGCTTTACAATTTTTATTTTAGAATAGGGTAGGGCATTTTTTTATTTTGGGGGGCTTTGTTATTTTATTAGGGGCTTAGAGTAGGTGTAATTAGCTTAAAATTGTTGTAATATTTTTATAATGTTTGTAAATTATTTTTTTATTTTTTGTAACTTAGTTCTTTTTTTATTTTTTGTACTTTAGTTAGTGTATTTATTTGTATTTATTTGTAGGTATTTGTATTTAATTTATTTAATGATAGTGTAGTTTTAGGTTTAATTGTAACTTAGGTTAGGATTTATTTTACTGGTAATTTTGTATTTCTTTTAGCTAGGTAGTTATTAAATAGTTAATAACTATTTAATAGCTATTGTACCTAGTTAAAATAAATACAAAGTTGCCTGTAAAATAAATATTAATCCTAAAATAGCTACAATATAATTATTATTTATATTGTAGCTATATTAGGGTTTATTTTACAGGTAAGTATTTAGCTTATTTAAAAAAAATTATATTTAATTTAGGGGGGGTGTTAGGGTTAGGGTTAGACTTAGCTTAGCGACGTTGGGGAGGGCAGATTAGGGGTTAATAAATATTATGTAGGTGTCGGCGGTGTTAGGGGCAGCAGATTAGGAGTACATAGGGATAATGTAGGTTGCGGCGGTGTGCGGTCGGCAGATTAGGGGTTAAAAAAATTTAATAGAGTGGCGGCGATGTGGGGGGGGGCCTCGGTTTTGGGGTACATAGGTAGTTTATGGGTGTTAGTGTACTTTAGAGCACAGTAGTTAAGAGCTTTATGTACCGGCGTTAGCCCAGAAAGCTCTTAACTCCTGGCTTTTCTCTGCGGTTGGAGTCTTGTCGTTAGAGTTCTAACGCTCACTTCAGCCAAGATTCTAAATACCGGCATTAGAAAGATCACATTGAAAAGATAGGATACACAATTGGCGTAGGGGGATCTGCGGTATGGAAAAGTCGCGGCTGGAAAGTGAGCGTTAGACCCTTTCCTGACTGACTCTAAATACCAGCGGGCGGTAAAAACCAGCGTTAGGACCCCCTAACGCTGGTTTTGACGGCTAACGCAGAACTCTAAATCTAGGCGTTAATGAGTTACTATCTATCTTTACCCGAATTTGTTTCTCATTATTAAAGTTTGTTAGCTGTCAAAGTAAAGGTATCATCACATCTGTAGACCAGAGGGGGTTAGCTCAGATGGTTTGCATATGAGATACATTTTGCTCCCATTAGCCAAGTCCTACGTAGCTTATATAAAGTTCTATGAATGAAAATCTTTATGTCCTTTCAGGGCAAATACTCCACTTTAAACTTAGGCTTTGTTTCAGAGCAATCAAAATCCAATCATCGGGCATTTTACCTTCACATACTTGATTTCCAGCCTGTATTAGAGAAAGGAAGTGAAATAGAATTGTAATAATTAGCAAGGCTTAAGGCAACATATAATATATATTTGTGTATTTCTAATCAGATCAGCACCCAGCATTACAGCTGATCAAATTACCAATATGTTTTGTAAGTGCCAATGGCAACACAGTGTCTTGTTTAATGTCCATTGTGTGTAAAGGCACATGCAGATTTAATTATGGGTTGACAGAAATGAAATATCTTGCTATCAAATTATGTTTCCATTGAGGTGATACAGTATGGAAACTGGTGGTAAAAACATTTATCTTTAGTAAAGTCTATAGAGAATTTTATGCTACCACCGTTTCTAAACTTTACCACCTCATTGGAAACAAGTCCTAAGTTAGCTGATTTTTACAGTACTAATACTTCTGCTGATTATTAATTTGTTATGGTATGTCCCAATACTGTATATATGTATGTGTAGTCATACTTGTAAGTAATTCCCTGTAAATGTCAACAGTATAAAAGTGAAAATTAACACTATAATTATAAAACATATGGGGTAATTGACAATTGCCCGAGGAGCTTACAATTTTAGTTCAATTAAATTCTAATGTAAAACTAAAATGTTTTATTTTATTACAACATTTTGGGCTAAATTACAAGTGGAGCACTAATTTATTGTGCGCCTGCAAACCGGCAAATTTGCCCATTTGTGGGCGCACGATAAATAACCAGCAATTACAAGTGGCGCTTATAAGTCATTTAGCGCTTATAAAATTAACCAGAGATCAGATCTCTGGTTCATTTTATAAATGTGCCCCAAATGCCCCCAAAATACAGTGGTGTGCACTTTATTAAAATTAATTAATTGTAGCATTTTTATTTTTTCATAAAATAACTGGTACCAGGCAGTTTTGGGGGGCTAAAGTTGGCGGTTGTGGCACTGAAACGTTGCGGTTGTGTGTTCCTAGTAAATATATATGTATATGCTTATAAACAAATATATGTATGTGTTAATATGAGTATATACACATATTCACACATAAATATATATGTATATAATCATAAACATATATATTTACAATTTGCTACCATCGCTGCGTGACTTACACCCTTCGCTGTGCTAATTCTCATGCCATGTCTCCCATTGGAGCCTATGGAAGCGCGCTCTTGTGAGAGCAATGCTTCCCAGCAATGCGAACGCAAGCTCGTGTTCACATTGCTGTCGACCTGTAATACCAGTGCACAAATTGCTTTCACAAACGCAATATTTAGCCCTCCACTATGGCCCTTTATTTTAAAATAATTCCCTTTTCCCATTATATGCCGGCCGGATGATCAAAAACGTGCTTGTATGGAGAGAAACCTTTAAAACTTTTTTTTTTCTGGTAGAACGCTGCATAGCTAGATAAATATCTTTCAAGCAAACATATGTTTTTATAAAATGATGTGATGGACCTCACAGTACTGACAAGACATCTTGGAGCCTAGAGCTTTAATAAGGCCTTTGCTTTGAAACAATGGCCACCAAGCAAAAATGTTTTTTTTTTTTATCGTCAAAATAAATGCAAAATAATTTTATATTTCACAAAAAAGGGTCAATACCAGGGCCACTCTGTGGTCCTCTCTGCATCGGACAGCGGTGGTTCAGATCGTTGGTGATGTAGGAGGGTTAAGTGGGAGGTGGGTGGGTAGCCCATTGCTGGAGGGGGGCGGGAGCTGCTGAGACCGCTATACTACAGAAAAAAAAAGTTTACTGGCGCAGTGAGTGGGAAGGAGGGAGGAGCGAAAAGGAGAGAGAGGGGGCCTTTATAGTGGAAAGGGGATAAGAGGGTGTGAAAGTGATCTGGGAGGGGGTAGGGTAATGAGGGGGGGGCAGCTACACTACAGATTTTTTTTTAATTTTTTAAAAAAAAAAAGAAATAAAAATTAGAGCAAACTGGGTATTGGCAGGCAGCTAATAGGTAGAAGGGGAGGTTTAGAGAGCTATTTGGGGGAGAAAAGTTGGGGGGTAAGGGGGGATCCTACACTGCAGAAAAAAGAAAAAAAATGTTATTAAAAAACAAGCCTAATATTTTCATACTGGCAGACTTTCTGCCAGTACTTAAGATTGGGGTGACCATTGGGGGGTGGGGGAAGGAAGAGAGCTGTTTGAGAGGGGTCAGGTAGGGATCAGGGGGTAGGAAATTTCAGGTGGGAGGGTAATCTCTACAGTAAAGCTAAAATTAACTGGTGCAATGCTGAATACGGAGAGCGTATTGCTCTCTGCATTCAGCGAGGTCTGTCAGACCAGATCCGCACTGTCGGATCAGGTCCGACATACCTTTGTTAAATAGGCCCCTATGGCCTCTAGTTAACAAGCTCTGGATGGAGCAGTTATGAAGCTGCGGTCACAAAGACCGCTGCTCCATAACCTGTCCGCCTGCTCTGAGCAGGTGGACAGACATGGCCGGAAATCAACCCCATCGAGTACGATCGGGTTGATTGACACCCCCCTGCTGGCGGCCTATTGGCCGCGAGTCTGCAGGGGGCGGCATTGCACCAGCAGCTCTTGTGAGCTGCTGGTGCAATGCTGAATACGGCAAACGTATTGCTCGCGGTATTCAGCAAGGTCTGTCGGACCTGATCCGCACTGTCGGATCAGGCCCTACAGACCTTAATAACTAGAGGCCCATGTCTCAAATTATTTACCTTGAATGTCTATCAAATGAAGGCATTTTAGTCTTGTTATTGCAACGTTATTTATACCATTGTACATATATCTTCGAATATACTATTTGCATGTGTGTGTTTAAAAAAAAAATATATATATATATATATGTTAATACAGTATGTATTTGTTATGTCTATTTTTTCAAAAATGTTTACATGTCCCTCAATATTGTAATGTTTGAATAAAGCAATGTTGTCTTTCATATCTCTGTATTTATTGATACACCGATATTGTAAATATATTATTATTCAGATCAATAATAATTAAAAATCTAACATGTAATATGAAGCATTAGTCAATTAATTGTTAAATTTCAAATAATGTTAGTTCTGAGCATAAAGGGACATCAAACTCATATATGTTAATTCATTATGCAGATAGACAAGACGATTTCAAGCAACATTAAACCTTTTAACTTTTTTTATTCCTCAGATATCCTATTTATTATATTAGAAAGAATAAAGTATGAAGCAATGTTAGCACTTCCCTTCAGGTGCTCGCTGCCAGCCCTGGTTCTCCCAAACCGTGTATAGAAGCAGAAAGTGTTGGAAATGGTGGCGCTGTGTCACCTCCAGGGAACCAAGCTGCCCACATCCTCTGAGGCAACCTTGTTGCTTTCATCTCCAAAATAAAAGAGCTCACAATAGTGTAGCAGATTTCAGACAATGTGGTAGGCGCACAAACTGGTTATACTCACAAGATTGCAGTTAAAAAAGCCTTTTATTAAAATCATCACAAAGGTGTCTTCAGGTGCAGCTTCAGGTTTTATTTAAAATACAGCTCAACGCGTTTTGGCTAAAAGAAGCCTTTATCAAGAGCATAAAGTTAAAACAATTTCTGGACCAACCATTTGCTGCACCTGAAGACACCTTTGTGATGATTTTAATAAAAGGCTTATTTTAACTGCAGTGTTGTGAGTATAACCAGTTTGTGCACCTACCACATTGTCTGAAAACTGCTACACTATTGTGAGTTGTTTTATTTTGGAGGTGAAAGCAACAAGGTTGACTTCCCATTCATATACGACCATCACTCCCTCTTGTTCACTTTAAATTAGCAGAATTTGCCTAGCAGATCACTGTGTGACCATAGTGATAGAAGGTTTTTAAACAGTGCAGAGAAAGTCAAGCTTGATTACCTGTTGTTGAGTGGTCATAAATAAGCTGTGTTTTACCTGCTATTTATGTCGGCAGTGTTTGCAGCTGAGCACCACTGACCCTTTCATTCTGCATCAACCTGTCTGATCCGCACCACCAAAGGCGTGCTTGGCACTGAAGGGCCTTTTCAAAACGAGTGGAAGGATCTTACCAAAGTATCACTGATACAGTCCGCTCTGGATACCAGAAAACTTTGCTTGGATGGATGAATAGCAGGTAAAACACAGCTTATTTATGACCACTTGACAACAGGTAATCAAGCTTAACTTTTTCCACACTGTTTAAAAACCTTCTATCACTATTGTCACACAGTGATCCGCTAGGCAAATTCTGCTAATTTAAAGCGAATGAGAGGGAGTGCTGGTCTTATATGAATGGGAATCAACCTGTTTGGAAGGTTTTGTGATATGGTTTGTGAGCTGTGCCTGCATCAACTTTTATGTTCATCTATTTACTTCCAATGTGGATTACAAATATACATCCGTTTGGGTGTCTTTATTCCTTTTATCATGGATCCAGATAACGGACTGGTTCCTACAATATCTGTGTATATGGTTTATTATGATTTGATGCAGAGTGCTAGATGTAATGTATAAATGTAATACCCTGCTTCTCTCTTTTTAACCTATAATAATGTTAATAATTTATGTCTATAGTCTGTTGCTGGAATATAGGGGTCCTTCCTTTTCTTTTTAGTTTATATATATATATATATATATATATATATATATATATATTTATATTTTTATGGATACATGTGTGTATGTGTGTGTATATATATATATATTTCATTCTCATTTACTTTGAACTGCCATCTTCAGATTAAATAGGGTTAAACATAATTTTTATTATTTAATTGATTAAGAAATGATGAATAATTTATACTTCACAAAATAGTAAATATTAAGATATTTTTTTTTCAGCTTTGTCATTAATACCAAATTCACAGATACATAATTTCAACCTAAAATAATAAATATAATTAATTCCACTTACATCTCCTAATAAGTGACCTATAGATGACAGTGTCTCTGCGGAAGGCGCTCATATGAAATCGGTGGAGCATTGTAAAAAAAAGATTCTCTGACATCAAGAGAATCTTGAAGGCCAAGCTGGCCAGGGAGAAAAAGTGTGCACGTACTACAGGTTGTGGTGGTGCGTACGTGGCAGAGCTCTCTTCATTCGCGACTCCGCTAATGGAGAAGTTGGGTGCTAATATGGCGCAAGGACTGGATGAGGTCGGACATGATACTGACAAGTTGGCAGGTAATTACACTTTTATTACATGCGCCATCCATGTCGCAAATTATGTTATTTAAAATAGTATTTAGACCTTGTTTTTATTTACATAATTATATGCACTAATCTTTTTTTTCTATTTTATAATTATGTTTTCCAGCATCTACTAGTGCTGCTGCTGCTGATGCCACGGTACCATTGGCCGTCAGTATCCAGACTGAGTCCAGCCATAGCTTCTCCTCTGCAGCGACACTGCCTGACTTAATGTGCAGCCCCCCTGAAGAAGCAGGTCTTGGACAAACAACAGGTATGTTTTTTAATGTTTCATTTTGTGTAATTCAAATGCTCTTATCCTTATGATTTAAACTTGATTTATAACTATAACATATATACACATTTTTTATTTCAGCTGAGGTACGAAGGGTTCTGGGACAACCTCCAACCTCTTCAATCTCCTCCACAGGTAACAAAAACAAGAATAAATATTGTTATAAGTGTGCTCACTTAAAGGGACATCATACTCATATGCTAAATCACTTGAAACTGATGCAGTATAACTGTAAAAAGCTGACAGGAAAATATCACCTGAGCATCTCTATGTAAAAAAAGAAGATATTTTACCTCACAATCTCCTCAGCTCAGCAGAGTAAGTTCTGTGTAAAAAGTTATACTCAGCTGCAGCCCAGTTGCAGGTAAAAAAAAATAAAAAAATGAAGAAATGAACAGCAGCCAATCAGCATCAGCAGTGCTGAGGTCATGAACTATTTTACTGTGATCTCATGAGATTTGACTTAACTCTCATGCGATTTCATTGTAAACTTCCCTAATCTGATTGGTGAAATAATATGAGAGTGCACGAGGCTCATCCTTTCAGCTGTCCCAGGACAGACACACTAATATGCTGCTTAGAAATCCTTTACAATGGGATGTGGCTACTGAGGAACTTTTGAGGTAAAATATCTTTCTTTTTTACATAGAGGTGTTCAGGTGATATTTTCTAGTCAGCTTTTTACAGCTATACTGCATCACTTTCAAGTGTTTAAACATTTGGGTATTATGGCCCTTTAAAAGAGGACAGTCATTCCATAATGTTTACATAGTCTTACTCCACAATATCACAGTATTAAACATCACTGTTAAATTACATTGATCTGTGATATATAATCTGTGACAGATTAGTAGCTTAAAGAATAGTCTTGTCAAAATAAAAAAAATCAGGATTTAGATAGACCATGCAATTTTTTTTTTTATCAAAAATCAAAAATTCCAAAAATGGAATGTCTCCTAAGCATACATTTAAAATAATATATCAAGAGAACAAAGCACTATATAAAATACACGATTTTTCAAAAGTGTATTATGACACTTTATTTTAAATGCATGATTCAGATAGGTATTGTTATCTTAAAGGGACGGTCAAGTCCAAATAAAATGTCATGTTTCAAATAGGGCACGTAATTTTAAACAACTTTCCATTTTACTTTTATCACCAATTTTGCTTTGTTCTCTTGGTATTCTTAGTTGAAAGCTAAACCTAGAAAGGCTCATATGATCATTTCTAAGCCCTTGAAGGCCACCTCTTTTCACATGCTTTTTTATTTGCTTTTCACAACAGGGGAGAGCTAGTTCATGTAAACCATATAGATAACATTGTGATCAGCTAAGAACGGCAATCGATTGAAACAAATAAATGAGCTTTCTACATGAAGTATCTTATACTTCATGAATGAAAGTCCCCTTTATTTGTTTCATTAGTCAATCCTAGCATTTGTACAACGCTAGGATTCACTTTCACTTTAATAGAAATCATAGCAATATGTGTTTTTAAACATTTTAAAAATATTTAATTAATTAATTAATTTTATTTTTATTTATTATTACTTCATTTGTAATAGCCCCACAAGAGGACTGGGAGTCTCTACAGGAAAACATATATATCTTTATGGCATAAATCTTCTAGAGCAACTTGAGTTGGGTTACTGTTTAGTGAATGCTAGAGAAACAGGAAGTCAGTTTCTTGCCCATGCTCAGAAGAGGCAAAATGCAACTTACGTTCTCAGCATGTTAGTTCCCTTATGTCACTAGACAGTGGCTACACTAAGAATGTGTGCTCATTTTGCAAGAAAACACAATCTGTTTCTTTTTCTTTTTGCTTTGATTTAACATATTTTTTTTTTTTTACTGATATGGCATCTTTTCCGCATACCTTTAAAGGGACAGTCTACAATAGAATTGTTATGGTTTAAAAAGATAGGTAACGATTTTACTACCTTTTTCCCAGCTTTGCACAACCAACATTGTAATATTAATATACTTTATAACCTTTAAACCTCTAAATTTCAGCCTGTTTTCTAAGCCACTAAAGACAGCCTCATATTGAATGTTTTTTTTTATTAGCTTTTCACAACAGGGGAGTGCTAGTTCATGTGGGCCATATAGATAACTTTCACCTAGATTACGAGTTTTGCGTTATGGTTTTAACACTGAAAAATATGGTAATTTCAGTGTAAAAACAGTAACGCAGTCATTACGAGTCTTGTCGGTATAGCTGTACCGTAAGCATTTTAGCTTGTAATGCAACGTCAATCCCGCACTCAAAAAAATGACGTTTTTGCGTGGGATTTCCATAGGGCCCGTATTACAAGTTGTGCGGTGAGGCTAAAATGCTTGCGTTCAAGCCTATACCGTCACAATCCATTCCGCTATCTGAAACCAGTAGTTATGAGTTTTGCGCAACAAAACTGTTACACAAAACATATAACTAAAGTGTTACAAAATACACTAACACCCATAAACTACCCATTAACCCCTATTCTGCCGCCCTCCCACATCACAAACACTATTTAAAACATATTAACCCTAATCTGCCACTCCTGACATAGCCGCCACTAATACAAGTTATTAACTCCTATTCCGCCGCTCCCCGACATCGCCACCACTATAATAAAGTTATTAACCCCTATTCCCCTGCACCCCAACATCGCTGACACTATAATAAAGCTATTAAGAATATAGATACCTCAGCTGAGAAACTAATTGCATTTTAATACACAGTGATATATGTATACACTGTGCTTTTAAAGACCATTGTTTTAATAAAAGTGATTATTTTAAAACTTATCACTTGACTGAGAGCCTGTCCAAGTTTGTTTGCGGTTGGAGACTACAGCCTAGACTGAGACCTGTGGGAAAAGAACAGTGAGCTGGGACACTGTGAGATTCCAGTATGCACTACTAAGCACAAGTGAGTGCTGCCACACTTGTGAGTACCTGAACATCTGTTATCACATATTTGTACACCATCTGTACTTTATTACACTAGGAGACGCCCTTCTGTGTGTTTGTTTTATACCATAACAGATTCCAGTTAACCTCTTCTATTTGGGAAGGAGCTGCAGTGAATTCAAGAATAAAAGACCTTTGGAAGCAAGTCCAAATGGACAACTCTTTTTTCAGTGATTGATTCACCTATGGACTGATAAGTTATATCATTTTGTATATTTTAGCACACTATATATACACTATATTTTTGTTGTATTTTGTAATCTGTTGACATTATACTAGTGATCTAGCACTATATATAGTCTGTGTATATTAGCGCCCCCTTGAGTGGTGACAGAGTATTGTCATCAGGTTGGTTACATTGATAGAAGTGGTGTGTGATAGCACACCAATCCTCCAGGGGGCGCTCTTAGTGAATATAATGTGATAATTAAAACAACATCATGTAATAAAAAATGTAGGAAATCTAAAACAATAAGATAATATTCCTTTAAACTAACAAATAGTAGTCCATACAACCAATAGTTTCCAAACAGTTGAGGTAGCTCCAAAAGAATATAATGGTCAGCTCTCTGTCATAGGAGGGTTAGGATCCTGATGATTCGATTGGTCTAAAAGAGAAGAACACAGAGGCACCCAATGGCCTAATACCCAACATATAAGATGGAGTCAAATAGGCAAGAAATATACTCACAAACGAAATGCACCCTGGGGTGCAACAAAAGCAGACTGGAACCTCACAGTTGCCCAGCAAACTGATTAAGCGCAGCTGAAAGTCCAAAGAAGCAACCTTGTTTGTGGTGTCCAAGATGTTCCTATATAAGGAGATACAGAGCCAACATAGTCCAGCACAGCTTGATATAGGATATATTTATAGGAAATAGGCACACTTACATATTTCTAAGCACCTCCAGGTGCAATAAACACAGGCTGGAGCTTCTCAGCCGCCCAACTGACTGATTCCAAAGGTTTCAGCAATCAGAAAATTGTTCCCAAAAAAAGTGGGGGTAAAGATTGACCCCAGATAAAAACAGCAGCAAGTGTACAGATTAAAAAAAATACTTTATTAAAAGCAACGCGTTTCTCAGCCTCCATGGGGCTGTTTCCTCAGGCTATGGAATAAATAGAATGAACATACACTTGCTATATAAAACACATAATGAAAGCTGATTGGGGGAATGTTAATGGGAATCATGTGTTTCCGATCCAAATTAACATAGTTGCTATGGGAACCTTGGTATACATACAAAGTGTTTTTCTTAATGATACTATGTTGTTAATACGATGAAATAAAGTCAGTATATTCACATCTGTCATACATCACATACAAAATGTTTGATACCACCCATATATGCAATAGGCATTGTAATATAACCCCACAGAAGCACATTGGAAAACACAACCAATCAGGATTATATACGAAAAATAAACGCAACTCCAGTTGCTGCGGACATCCCCTCCCCCTCCCTTTCCTCACCCACATTGGTGATAACCCAGAATAAGTACACACTATGTGATGCTATCAAAGTGCATTTTGCACAAGTCACACTGAAACCAGTATATGAGTGATCCTTCTATAACGGGTCTGTGCACTCTATCTGATTCCATTTGAGCTCCCAATGCATTTTTCCAATCTAATTCACGAGACGGCTGCCGTCAGACAACAACCGGGTACTGTAGGACTGCCCACACCTGTGTCAGAGAGATTCCTGATCAATAGCGGCTCGTGAAAAAACCTGTGTCAAATGACACTGCGCTCTCATAAGAGCTGTAGTGGATACCTTAACCGGTATCATGCTTATTAAGAGATAGAGGAGAGGCCTTGAGTTATCACACAAAAGATATATAAGAATATACGGGTGATGGTAATCACAATAGTAAAACAGATGATACATCACATATAATCTCATTCTTACAAAGCTATTGCTAGTCCTACTCAGTTTTTCTAAATCCCATATCGGAAGTAAAATACTTATAAATGAGATACCTGGTGACAACTTGAAAACTAATACTCTATCATTAGGGGGCCAAAGTGAAGCCCACTTAGTGTTGGAATATAGTTAAAACACTATATATATTGGAGCCATAAACTAATATTGTAACGCTCGTGGGATACTCCTCTATCAGACCAAACTCGGCCAGTAATCTTGTTATCCCGGCATCGAGCCGGAATGATAGGGAATATCCCAGAGCAGAGAAAGTTAATGAGATGAGGAAGGCAGCATTCACCACAGGCAGGACAGTCCCCAGCGGCAACAGCAGAGCATTCCAAGGATGAACCACTAGAATGGTCAGGCAGGCAGGGTCTGGCAACAGCAAAGCAGTCCAAGGATAAACCCCTAGAATGGTCAGGCAGGCAGGGTTTGGCAACAGTAAAGCAGTCCAAGGATAAGCCACTAGAATAGTCAGGCAGGCAGGGTTTGGCAACAGTAAAGCAGTCCAAGGGCACACCACTAGAATGGTCAGGCAGGCAGGGTTTGGCAACAGTAGAGCAGTCCAGCAGTTTAAGGTTTAAGGCAGGTAGAGTAGTCAGGCAGGCAGGTGCAGCAACAGCAATTAATCCAGCAGTTTAAGGGTTAAGGCAGGTAGAGTAGTCAGACAGGCAGGTTCAGCAACAGTGATCAATCCAGCAATGTAAGGGTTAAGGCAGGTAGAGTAGTCAGGCAGGCAGGTTCAGCAACAGCAATTAATCCAGCAGTTTAAGGGTTAAGGCAGGTAGAGTAGTCAGGCACACAGGTTCAGTCAGGGCCGGTTTTTGTGTAAGGCAAAATAGGCAGCAGGGGGGCACTGAGAAGGGGAGGATAATCTGCCTTCAGTGCCTTATGTGTGAAAATATTTCCAGTGTGTGCGGTAATGCTCAGCTCTACAGTGGCTGCCTGTAGTGCACTGTGCACACAGCATTAATCTGCACCTGACTTAATCAGCCTGAAGCCTGCTTTTCTAATCTAATGTAAGTATTTTTGCTTACTGGCTGCTGTTTGACTGTGACTGAACGGGAAACGTGAGGAAGGAGATCATCTCCCTCACGTTTCCCGCTCAGTCACAGTCAAACAGCAGCCAGTGAGTGACTCCATACGTCACTAAGCAAGCGTAGATTGATAGGCAGGTTAACCGTTTAGCCAAGAGCCAGAGCCCCACAGCCACAGTACACAAAGGATGGACTTGTCTCTAAAAGTGAAAGAGCAGCAGGAGCCACCAAGTGACTGAGTGAGGAGGTCGCTGCTGAGGCCCACCCCAGACCGGTACCAAAGCCAAAGTGTACATTGAAGAGGTAGGAGGGAAGGGTGGGGTGCAGAGGCCAATGGCCATAAGAAGTGATTGCCGCACGGCCCGGGGCTGAGCACATGATGACACACGACATGACAGTGTTGAAGCCTTTAAATGAATGACACAAATGTATAACAATAATAATATGCAAATAATCTGGAAATAATATATAACAAAAAGCTATGCATAAACATAAGCAATAGTATTAAGATTCACCTTTAAAAACTGTTCTACATAAAAGGTCACTATTATTTATGGATGTGATATTGTACCTTGAACCAAAAGCTCATGTAGAGCATCTGCATTCCCAAGTGCTATGCACATCATGTAAGGGATTTTAAGAGAGGTATTTGGTGTATCTGTATCATGTACTCTAGGCAACTTTTAAAATAGCACTTACTCCTTGTATGTTTAGAGGGTATTGACCAAATACATTAAATATTTGGGGTTATTTAGGGGCATGGGCTTTGTGACTTCCCTTACATCTGAAAACCTAGTCATATTGGTTACATGTATGCAATGCTGACCTGTCTCTGTCCACTATCTTACTACATACTCTTTATCTAGTCATTTAAATATTTGCAGTGCAGCAGCACTTTGTTTGTGTTAGAGTGTGTGTCTGTATATATGTATTAGTGTCTGTGTGTTAGTGTATGTGTGTCTGTATATGTGTATTAGTGTCTGTGACTTGTGTTAGTGTGTGTGTGTGTTAGCAACTGTGTGTTAGTGTGTTTATTAGTGCCTGTGACTGTGTGTTAGTGTGTGTATATGTGTATTAGTGTCTGTGACTGTGTGTTAGTGTATGTGTGTGTATATGTGTATTAGTGTCTGTGACTGTGTGTTAATGTATGTGTGTGTGTTTATTAGTGTCTGTGACTGTGTGTTAGAGTGTGTGTGTGTCTGTATATATGTATTAGTGTCTGTGACTGTGTGTTAGTGTATGTGTGTCTGTATATGTGTATTAGTGTCTGTGACTTGTGTTAGTGTGTGTGTGTTAGCGACTGTGTGTTAGTGTGTTTATTAGTGTCTGTGACGGTGTGTTAGTGTATATGTGTATTAGTGTCTGTGACTGTGTGTTAGTGTATGTGTGTGTATATGTGTATTAGTGTCTGTGACTGTGTGTTAGTTTATGTGTGTGTGTTTATTAGTGTCTGTGACTGTGTGTTAGTGTGTGTGTGTGTATTAGCGACTGTGTGTTAGTGTGATTATTAGTGTCTGTGACTGTGTGTTAGTGTATGTGTGTGTATATATGTGTATTAGTGTCTGACTGTGTGTTAATGTATTAGTGTCTGTGACTGTGTGTTAGTTTGTGTATGTGTATTAGTGTCTGTGACTGTGTGTTAGTGTGTGTGTGTGTGTTTATTAGTGTCTGTGACTGTGTTAGTGTATATGTGTGTGTTTATTAGTGTCTTAGTGTATGTGTGTTAGTGTCTAACTTTCTGTTAGTGTATGTGTGTGTCTATATATGTCTATTATTGACTGTTTGTATGACTGTGTAAGTGTATGTGTGTGTCTGTAGATGTGTCCATGCATGTTTGTGTCTTTGTATGTTAGTGTCTGTCTGTGTGAATAAGCCTAACACTGCACCATCACTAGCAACTTCATGACTACTGCATTGCTGGCACAGCTTTCACATGCTCAGGCTGCTGGCAGAGACATAGTTATCCCTGCAGGTTATTTATATGATGATGTAAGGTGACTGTGGTGTAGGTACTGCATTTAGCACCCAGTATGGTCAGTGACTCTTCTACGGTTATGATAAGGACACTGGATAGTAGGTGACACTGCAATGTCTTATTACTGCATGATAAGTGACAGTGCTGTATTGATTGCTATGCAGCACTACCACTGTCTGATTTTCTATATAGCACTACCACTGTCTGATTTGCCATGCAGCACTGCCGCTGTTTGATTTGCTATTCAGCATTACCACTGTTTGATTTGAATTTAGCCACCAATCAGCAAGCGCTACCCAGGTGCTGAACTAAAAATGGGCTGGCTCCTAAGTTTACATTCCTGATTTTCAAATACAGATACCAAGAGAACGAAGAAAATTGATAATAGGAGTTATTTAGAAAGTTGCTTCAAATGTAATGCTCTATCTGAATTATGATATAAAAATGTGGGTTTCATATCCCTTTAACTAGCAATTGAATGGTTTGTAATCGGGGGGTGGGCAGCAAAATGTATCCTCGCCTGTGTGGCCAAAAATCCTAGCACCGGCCCTGGGTTCAGTAACGATATGAGGCATAAGAAAGAACGATCTGTCACACCCAGGAGCACACAAAGTAACACCTATACTTGTGCAGTGACAGATCGTTCTACAACATTTAAATAGGCACATATTCGCGCCACTGAGCTCTGACCGGCATCCAGAGTGCGCCGCAATGACGTCAGAGCCGCATGCATCCGGAGCCGACACTGCCCCTGACAATGAGCAGGGAAGGAGACGCCGCACCCCTAGCAATGGCTAGAGCAGCGCGGCGTGACAAATATGCTCATATATATCAGATCTAGTGAAGGTTTTTACTTTTTTGGGGTGTTTTTTTTTAGATTAGGGTTTGGGCTTTTTTAAAAGAGCTGAATGCCCTTTTAAGGGCAATTAAAAGAGCGGAATGCCCTTTTCAGGGCAATGGATATCTTAGGTTTTTGTTAGAGTTGGGTTTTTTATTTTGGGGGGTTGGTTGGGTGGTGAATTTTACTGTTGGGGGGTCTTTGTATTTTTTACAGGTAAACAAACTGATTTCTTTAGGGCAATGCCCTACAAAAGTCACATACACACACACACAAACCACCAATGGGTAAAACAGAAACACTAACCCCTGTAGTCAGAGACACTAGTGAAGCATCATGTCACACTCACATGATATCAGTGCAGGCAGAGGCAGGTCAACGTTTTTTATTGGAAAAAAAATAAAAAAATGTTTTTGCGACCTCTGCACACTCTGTAGTTCCGTCCCTGCCTTAGGCTAAGGATAGCTTAGGAGCTGGCCCATTTTAGGTTCAGCACCCTGAATAGCGCTTGCTTATTGTTGGCTACATTTAGCCACCAATAAGCACTTGTAACCCAGGTTCTGAACCAAAAATGGTCCTGCTCCTAAGCTTTACATTCCTGCTTTTTAAATTAAGATAGCAATTGAACAAAGAAAAATTGATAATAGGAGTAAATTAGAAAGTTGCTTAAAATTGCATGCTCTATCTGAATCATGAAAAAAAAATGGGGTTTAGGGTCCCTTTAATGACAAATTCCATTGGTTTATTTAAAAATATTTCAGGGTGTTCAGGGCTACCCAATTATGTATCCTGGGGATTTCCTATAACATTTTAAGTACATGTAGAACTGGAATAAGTACCGGCTGGGTTTTGTCTCAGGAAAAGATCTATTTTTATTGTGCATCACATTTGTACTAAAAGCTTCTCTCAGACCCAAAGGAGTTCCATGGCATAACGGCTAATGTTCCCACAAAAATACATACTTAAAAATATAATGTGTTAGCTGAACACTTTCCACACAGTTGGCAGCTTAATAGCTGTGGTAAGTTTGTTGAACATTTTTTTGGAAAACCTTGGGTGATATAATAATCCACACAAAACCCACAGAAATAAGTTCTAATTTACACAAAAGACAGAAAATTATGACCTGGCACCAAACATTAAACCTAAGAGAGTCTGTTCCTAAGTCTGTAAGTTATTAGTCACCATAAGATTTATGTACATTTCGGGGGGACTTCCGGTGGGGGCGGAGCCGTTAGACACGCTGTACGGCTCACGGCGCTCTAGAGAAGGGAGCGAGGAAATCTCCCCCGGCTAAAAGTTGCTTGCACTATCCGGAATCCTTGGGACCGGCGGCAAGTTCCACAGACGCTGTCTACGTCTGAGCTGAGGAAGCCCTTGACTGGCGGAAAAGCCTAGCGGTGGATACCGCAACTACCGCAGAGGAAAACCGGCAGACCGAAGGAAAAGGACAGTAAAGTCGGGTAAGAGAAATATTACCCGTGAAGTGACTGGCCTTGCTGACTGGAGTAGCCGCTTGTAGGAGGGGGTAGTCTGCCTGCAGAGAGATCTGTAGGGAGCGCGCCCTCCTCGTGGTGAAGAGTGTCACAGCTGCATATTTGTTTGGCCTGACTGCCCGATAGCGGGAAGGAACCCCGGCTTTACCCTTACAAGGTTTTTCAAAGCGGACTGCCTAAGGTTTCTCTATACCTAATAAAGTACACCTGGTTTACAGGCATAGCGTGTACATATGGGATATTTTGGCTCCTATGAGCTGAAGATTCACAGGAGGTGGATGAGGCTAAGTGATTCATTTGAGGGATTGAATTAACACAAGTTAGGGAGAAGGGTTATTTCCCCTATTCTGGTGAACTATCCTCCCGCCCCCCTTCTTCCACGTATTAATCACCCTGTTGATGGTTGTGGGGTAACAGGAGCCTGAAGCGTTTTCTAAAAAAAAAAAAAGAAAAAAAAAAATTAGGAGTACCTCTCACACCAAAAGTGCCAAAGTACAACTGGTCTGTTTATAACTGATGATACTTAAATTCGCCACAATTAGCTTATAAAGCTGGACTTTACCTCAAGATACAAGACGCAACAGTACATCGGTCCTTGAGTATTTTGAAAATTGGTGTTTCTTATTATCCAGGTTATTTCTACACTTCCTGCAGGCTTATAGAGAGCCAAGAGACTAGGCCTGGACAATCTGGCTTTTTTTTCCCTTAAGCTGCATATTCCTCAAGATTGGTGCATTTATCTGCTGTTTAACAGTCTCCCTCTTTAGGAGAGAAGAGAGAGAGGGATTTAGATGGTTAATTAATGGCTAAAATTGAGTTGATTGTAGATGTTAAATATATTGACCCTGGTTTTTCTTTTTCTTTTTTTTTTTTTGTTTTTTTTTTTTATGTCGATATTGATGGGTATATGCAATTGCTTTTCTGTTAACATAAGCTCATTAACTGCTTTTGAGAAATAATTCACTATAACACCATAGATATCTTGGTTAAATTATGAATGTTTAAGGGATATGGCCCTTATTGATCAATTGCTGATTTTTACAGGTGTCCGCTTCTCATAATTATAATTTGGGTGAAATATTAGGCCGTAACTACACTAACCCTTATGAATATACACTCACAGTCCTTAGTTTAACACACATTCACGCTTATAATATAAAAAAAAAAAAAAAAAAAAAAAAAAACACATACACACACTTGAACCAGAAAATTAACTAGGTCCCTTTTGGATTTGTTCACTTTTTCTTTTTCACATTTTCTTTCATTTTTGTTGCTTCTCACATTCACTATTAGTATTCACAGAATATATGGAAAGATATATTATACACACGAAACAGAGTTCTCCCATAATGCCACCCAAGGGCAAGGATAGAAAGGTTAGGAGTGCGGATACCTCTTTGGACCCCGTATCAGAGGGGGCTATATCCCATGTGGACATTGGTAGTTTAGTATCTCAATTAACCGATGTTTTTACCCCACAATTTGATATCATTAAGAAGGAGCTCAGCAGTATTTCAATAGATATTATCTCTCTATCAAACGAGGTTAAGCAATTCGCTTCAAGGATATTAGAGGCGGAAAATAGGATCTCTGACTTAGAGGACCGGGTCAATGTACAAGATAAAGTAATCCAAGATTATGATGGCAAGATTACTGGTTTACAATTCCGTCTGGAGGATCTTGAGGATCGCTCCAGACGGAATAATATAAGAATCATTGGTCTTCCTGAGTCCCCTGAGTATGAAGATCTTATAAAGGTTACTTCTTTATTATTACCCAAAGCTTTAGGTTTCTCTGAACAACAATTACCCTTAGAGGTAGAGAGAGCTCATAGGGTCGGATATAGTAGAACAAATATGGCTAGGGGCGATAGAAGCAGAATGTGCATTTTTAAGTTGCTTAGATTCCAGGACAAAGTAAATCTGTTAAAAGCATATAGAAAGATGGGCGAATTTGTATTTGAAAAAAACAAGCTATTAATGTTTCAAGATTTCTCAATAGAAACATCTACCAAAAGAAAACAGATGATCCCGCTATGTACTAAGATTATTGATAAAGGGTTTAAGGCCTGGGTTGTGTACCCTGCAAAGATTATGTTAGACGAAAATGGGGTTAGACGAATCCTCAATAATCCTCAAGAGGCCCACGAATTTATTAGTACCCTATAATATACTAGGGAAAATAATTCAGGTTTAGATAGGGGAATTTATGCCAAGTAAGATGGATATGCAATGTGTCTGGGTACGCGCTGATCTTTGGTGCGTTTTTTTTTCTTTTTGTTATTACTTTGTGCTTACTACGAGGATTATAGATATGTTTTTGATATTTGTGGGGCACACTGATAACGTTAAATGGAAGAAAGAATCTATATTGTTGCTGAGCACTTACTATTTTAAAATTGAAATTATGTTAAGTAGGATAGAAGCGCTATGTGTCTGGGTAAGCGCTGATTTTCCTGTGTGTTTTTTCTTTCTTTCTCTTTATGTACTCACTATGATGATTATAGTTATGCTCTTGAGGATTGCAGTGCACATGAACAGAGTTAAATGGAAAAAAGAATTTATATTGTTGTTGAGCACTTATTATTTTAAAATTGAATTTCTCACAGGTATAGAACGAGCAGTTTTCCTTTTATTACGTAGGGTTTCCCTTTTTTTTTTTTTTTTTTTTCTTCTCTCTCTCTCTCTCTCCCTCGCCGGTCCTCTCGCCTCTCTCTTCCCCCTCCCACCACTGGGGCTAAGTTAATTCAGACCACAGCTTAAAAATAGCTTTTAAGTGCACATATATTTTTAATATGTTTAATGGCAGTTAGGATCAATATGCTTTCTTGGAATGTAGGGGGCATTACATCGCCTAGAAAACGCAAATTGATTATTAAACATCTGCTGAAGTTTAGTCCCAATATTGTGTTGTTACAGGAAACACATTTGAATCCGGCAGAAGCTATGAAGTTAAAGTGTAAATGGGTAGGGGAATGTATTGCAGCTCCAGGAGTTAAAAGAAAATCAGGGGTAGCCATTTTGTTTCATAAAAATTTAGATTATAATATTGTGAAGAAGGAGACTGACCCAGAGGGAAGATACCTGATACTACATATTCAGATTAATAGATGTAATTTTATCATCTGTAATATATACGGTCCCAATTCTTTTTCGCCCACTTTCTGGGAAAATATTAGAAGTAAATTATTTCTGTTTTCAGCAGCTAATTTAGTTTTAGGGGGGGATTTCAATATGACGTTATGCCCCATTTTAGACAGATTGTCCTCAAAAAACCAACGAGAAAATAACAAAGTAGCAAAATATTTTAAGTCCTTTTGTCATGAATTGAAATTAATTGATATATGGAGATATAAAAATCCAGAAGTCCGTAGCTTTTCATGTGAGTCTAAAACCCACATGACATTTTCGAGGATTGATATGTTTCTAATTTCTAAACCACTTGCCTTATGCAGATCAGAAGCTAATATCTATGATATTGCTATCTCTGATCATGCGGTAATCTCTTTCACTTTGGTGGCCATCTCCCCCCCTAAGGCCCAAAATACGTCTTTTTTTTCCCCCCGATTTTTGACGGATAGTCCTAAGTTCAGCAACTGGTTAAAACAGAAGTGGAAGGATTATGTTACCTTCAATATAGGACAATTTAGTAAACCAGAGGTATTCTGGGAAGCAGCGAAAGCTGTATTAAGGGGGGAAATTAAGCTTTACTTATCTACTTGGAAGAAGAAAAAGCTGGAGCTAGAATTACAGTTAACAGCACAAGTTAGAAATGCGCTTAGAAAGTTTTATCTCGATCAGACAAGAGATAACTGGGATAGATATTGCAAATTGAAAAGGGAAAGAGATATCTTCTTCAAACAAAGGTCACAGGAAGATGAATTGAAAATAAATTATCAATTCAGAGGTCATTATGGGGCCTCAGCTAAATTTCTGGCTAAAGTAGCTAAGGTGAGAAAAAGTAAGAATATTATCTCGACTATTAAAAGGGGGAATATAAAATATACTAATACAGAGGATATTAGTCAGACATTTTTCAACGTATTCCAACAGCTTTATGCAGAAACACAGGTTAATGCGGACAACGCATTAAATTTCTGGGCGAGTGTCAATCTCCCCAATATTTCGGAGGAGAGTTTATCAGAGCTTAATAGACCTATTTCAGAGGAGGAAGTTCTTGAGGCTATACAATCAGCCAATCTTAATAAATCACCAGGACCAGATGCTATTCCGATAGAATTTTATAAAATTCTGAAGGAGGAAGTAAAATTATCATTAGTGAATCTGTTTAATTATTATTTTTCTGCTGGCAATTCTATGTCTAATTATTTTTCGGCTGCCCGTATATCTCTGATTCTAAAGAAAGTTAAGGACCCGGAAGATCCAGGGTCATATAGGCCTATATCAGTACTCAATGCTGATTATAAATTGCTGACCGCTATTATCTCGATTAGGCTGGCCAAGGTATTAGACGGGATTATCCATCCAGATCAAACTGGATTTATGAGGGATAGGAATTCGCTTAAGAATATACGTCAAGTGACTACATTTCTAGATTATGCATGGAATTTAGATCCCAAGAACGAACAATCTAAAAAGATTTCTGAAGCAGCTATCCTAACAGTAGATGCTGAGAAGGCCTTTGATGCAGTGAACTGGAACTATTTATTTACGGCATTGGAACGATTTGGATTCAAGAAACAGTTCCTTGAATTCGTCAGGAATTTATACAAAAATCCGATTTCATTTCTCTGCATCAATGGCCATTCCTCCCCTTATATTTCACTTAAAAGAGGGACAAGACAAGGGTGCCCCCTCTCCCCTTTACTCTTTAATTTAGCTTTGGAGCCTTTTGCTATCTTATTGCGGGATAGGCTACTAGGGGTTCAACTCGGTTCCTTTAGTTTAAATACTCTCTTATATGCGGACGATTTGTTAATATTCTTGGACAAGGCGCAATATTCCATCCCCATATTGTTACAATTATTTAAAAAATTTTCCTCCTTCTCAGGTTATAAAATAAATTTTGATAAGAGTGAACTCCTCTGGGTAGATAAGAAAGGATCCAACTGGAAAGATCACCCCTTTAAAGTGGTTGAGTTCTTTCGATACCTTGGTATTATCTTTCATAGAAACCCAACAATTTGGTATAAGTTAAATTTCCCGCCGATATTACAAAAAATTAAAAATGATCTCGAAAACTGGGCCTCGCTTCCCATCTCATTGTCTGCTAGAATTAATCTGATTAAATCTATTATCTTTCCTAGAGTTCTATATCTGCTCCAGAATCTCCCGTTATTTATGACCAATAAAGATATTGGTAATATACAGTCCTGGGTATCTAAATTTATATGGGGTAATAAGAAGCCAAGGATTAGTCTTAGTAAACTGATGCAGAAACGTCCTAGGGCAGGCCTGGCCTTGCCAGACTTCAGGCTTTACAATTTGGCTAGCCTGGTCAAACTGGCTCTCGATTGGATCACAGGGGTAGATAAGTTTGTGACAACAGAGTTAGAATCGTTCCTCATCTCCCCCTTTTCATTGAAAGCGGTTCTTCATTGCCCGGTACCAAAGTTACCCTCAAATCTTAGTAAACTAATTTCCTTTAAAAATGTTATTATAGCTTGGCAAAAAACTTGTCGAATATTAAAAGTCTCCCCATTCTTTTCTGAATATCTCCCTATAGTAGGTAACCCTGAATTTATCCCGGGCATAAATCAGAGAGTGTTTGGACTATGGGCTGAAGCTGGACTGATTTATGTTTTTCAGCTATTTGATGATAATCAGTTATTACCCTCAGAATTATTATTTCAAAGGTTTAATCTACACTGTTCGAATTTATTTGCTTTTTTTCAACTAAGGCACTACATATTCACACAAAAATGGAATGTGGAATTTCTAAGGGATTGGATAGACATTAAAAATATTATCCGGCAATTCTCTCTGGGTCAGTCTTCGATATCACTGATCTATGATATCCTCCTGGCTAGACAGGGTGAATTAGGTGTAGATAAGCTATATAACTTCTGGAAGAAATATTTGCCAGAACTAGGGGAGAACAGGATTGAGCGAAGCTTCACAGAGTTAGAAAAATTACAAGTTTCCATATCATGGAAAGAAGCGCATTTAAAACTAGTCAATAATTATTATCTTTCCCCAGATAAAATGGCCAGATTCTATCCTTCTCAGAATTATGCCTGTCCAAGATGTTCCTTGGATAGGGCGGATATTTTTCATATGTTTTGGTCTTGTCCAAAGATTCAACAATATTGGCAAAAGATAAGATTTTGGTATAGTAAAATCTATAGAGATATGGCACCATTCACGGCTGATGAGGTAGTTTTTCTAACTAATGCTGAGTTACGCCCTAAGAGGGCGATAAAGATATTCAACACAATTATTATAATTGCGAGACAGTTAATCACTAAAGGCTGGAAAGATCATACAGCTCCTAGAATCACAGGGTTCTTGAAAGAAATCCAGTTCCAAATCTTATTTGAATCCTTTCATACTAAATTCACAGCTGAACGTAAGGTCAGGGCTTTTCTTCTGGATTGGTCCCCATTAATTACTTCTTACCCATTACAGATTCAAAGACGTATTTTACAACCCTTCTTAAACTCTATAGCTTTCTTGGAATTGGTTATATTAGAAGTATTCCCGTCAACATGGATATCGGGTCCCCGGGAGATAACACTATGAAATAGTAATTGTGAAATAATAAGTAAAGAAAGAGAAGAGGTGGGGTTAGTAGGGGAGGTGGAGGGTGGGTGGGCGGGCGAGGGAGAGAGGTGTATAGAATAGAGAATTTTTTCTTCTTTTCCCCCTTTTTTTTTTTTTTTTTTTTTTTTTCTCTTTTCTCTTTTTCTTTTTCCCCCTCCTCATTAGTGGTTTAAATATTTATAAAATCTCCAGCGATATAATTGACTAGATGCTAAAAAGTCAGGTATTAGCATTCACTTGTTTCTTTGTATGTTTGCTTGATATTATTCACTATTGTCATTATTTGTATTTCTGTTTTTTTATATGTATGATGGCCTTGCATGGCATAATGAAATACAATTCGACATATATTTACTTTTTACGTTCTGTTTGTTGCTGGAACCAATAAAGATATTTGAAAAAAAAAAAAGATTTATGTACATTTCAGGTGCCAACTTGCAAGGTAGCTGTTTTTATGTATTCATCATTTTACCCAGGACAAGAGTATAGTTAATTGAGAAAGGGGCATTTTAAATGATAAAGCTTGGAATAAGCAGAGGATGAAACCAGCACCACGGGCATCTGTAGAAAAATAAAATGCCTAAATATAGTAATATCAGTGGCAACATCTGCAGGAGATGAGGGAGGGTTGTTGTAATTGTAAAAATGGTCATTGGCATTAAATGAGTGGCACAAGCCAGTCTTTATGTTTAGATATTAAAAAAAAAATTGTGGTGGGGGCATATACCCCCAGGACACCTACAGTATGTCCTGCTTCCTTAAAGGGGCATAAAGCTCAACATTTTATCATGCAATGAAAAAACATTATTTAAACATTTAATACATTTATTTGCACGAAAAAATGCAAAATGACAGCTGTTCATTTTGATATTGGACCTAATGGATAGAGCATGTGGGGCCCATTTATCAAGCTTCGAATGGAGCTTGTGGGCTTGTGTTTCTGGCGAGTCTTCAGACTCGCCAGAAAGAGCAGTTATAAAGAAGCGGTCTAAAGACCGCTGCTCCATAACCCTGTCCGCCTGCTCTGAGCAGGCGGACAGGAATCACCACAATTCAACCCGATCGAGTAGGATCGGGTTGATTGACACCTCCCTGCTGCCGCGAGTCAGCAGGGGGCGGCGTTGCACCAGCAGCTCTTGTGAGCTGCTGGTGCAATGTTAAATGCGGAGAGCGTATTGCTCTCCGCATTCAGCGAGGTCTTGCGGACCTGATCCGCACTGTGAGATCAGGTCCACAAGACCTTTGATAAATCGGCCCCTGTAAGTGCAATTCTGGTCTGTGGGATGAAAGCTCATTGGTTGGTAAACAAAACTCCTTCAGTTGTCCTGGTAGACACGTCACAAGCATTAATATATTTTTTTTCAGTACATGATTATCAGTTTGAAACAATACAAAACAATTATATTGCACTACATTGTAAAATGTTGTCTTTTAGATGCAACAAAGTAACCGTGGTGAGGGCAGTTTCAGTTGAGTGTTGGATATGGAAGCCAAATTGCAGGCCGTCAAACAAAGCATTGGAGGATAGGAAGTGGGTTAGGTGGTCATAAACTATTTTTTCCAGGAGTTTTGATGTTAGTGGAAGCAGTGATATGGGGCTGAGTTTGCAGGCGAGTTAGCTGTTGATATGAGTAAGAGACAGAGTGAGGGTAGAAGACAGAGAAGGTATTAGATGTGAAGGGATAGGGTTGAGCGGGCAGGTAATGAGGCGTGAGGTAGACAGTAAGGAACAAACTTCATTCTTAGTGGCTGGGGGAGGAAGATGCAGAGAGTGGCAAAAGGGGGGGGGGGGTGACTGTAGGGTGGAGATGGAAGATTGCAGGCTTGTATCATGATGTTGTTTTGGATACTATGCATTTTGTTTAAAAAGTTATCTGCCATGTCTTGAGCATTAAAGAGAGATGAAGGGGATATTGCAGGTGGATAGAGACGAGAGTTGAAAGTATAGAAGAGTCATTTAGGGTTTGAGAAAAGAGTAGATGTAATAGAGGAGAAATAGGTTTGCTTGGCTAAGTGTAAGGTAGATTTGTATAAATGAAGAATTAACTTATAATGGATGACATCAGGTCCAGAGCAAGATTTCTTCCAAACACGCTTAGCAGTGTGGGAGCAATTAAGTGAATAGTGTGTTTGCTGAGAGTGCCAGGGCTGTAACTGATGGCATGGGGTTTTGAGCAGTTGGGAAGGAGAAAGAGTGTCTCCTGCAGAGGACAGTATTGTTATTGTCGGCTGTAGCAAGATCAGGGCAGGTTATAGTGAAAATGTGAGGGAGGAGATGTTGAATGAGTTTGGAAAATTGGTGCAATCCAAAGCATGCAGATTTCTACAGGTGCGGGGTTGAGATGGAGAAGTGGGTTTAGCCAATACATGAAGATTATAGGTGAGCAGGTGATGGTCTGAAATGGAAAGAGGCCATAGGTGAAGTCAGATATAGAGCAGAGGTAGGATAATACCAGGTAAATAGAGTGTCCCCCGCAGTGAGTAGGGAATAGGGTGGATTGTGAGAGATCAAAGGAGAATGGGAGCGAAAGAGGCAATTTTCAGTTAACATATCTAAGGCGTTAATTCCAATCAATTACAACTGTCATGTATGGTAGATTACACAGCTTTCTGTGCGTTTTCAAATTTGGATTCAATTATAATCAGTTTGAAAACATCATGGTAACAGACCTCCCAAACACCCAAGATCTTGCAGGATCATTGTGGTTTGAGAGAGCTGTAGGTTTATTGCGCCACTTACCACACACCCTGGAGCCACTCATTATTTTACCCTCCAGTCACAGCACCTGACTACAAAACAACATTCTGCCACAGCCCACAAGACCCTTCACTTTCCTGTTTTGGAAAGCCTATGGGAATGGTTGAGAGTTATATGATAATCAATTTCTTATATACTTTTCAAATGCATTTGGGGCACTTCAATAACCTGCTATATCATACATGGGGGCAATTCGATACTGGTATTCAATCGATCTGAAAATTATTTCTAGCACATTTTCACAAGACTTTTGAATATTTAAAAATTATGCACCTTGTACCTATATAGAAACTATTTTGTCTATTTTGATTCACATTTCATGGCTGATTATAGTTCGTAAGTTCGTGCACAGCTCCAATCACATTTATTAACTCGGGGAGCTCCGTATAAAACCAAAACTTTATTAGTATCCTTTTAAAAGTTGCGGCAACAAAGTATCCATGTTATCACAAATAGCATACACGCTGGTGCCCAGGCAGCGTCCTAGGGGTCAGCTGGCGCATTTCGGCAAATCGCTGTAGTCAAAGCTGTATGACCCATACTGCACACCCCTGGAATTTTAAAACACTTTGTACAATTCTATTGGTTGTACACATATGACGCTGCCTTTACGTTTTAATTGAGTATCATTGAAATTACATTGTTAAACTTTCTTCATATATTATAATACAAGATAAAGGTTATATTTGTTGCACAATGACTAAATCTTTTCTCCGTAAAATACAACATGGTTCTCTCAGTTCAAACTTATTAGCATAATTTTATCTTATTTTGCCTCTTTAGTTATTTACTTGTAAAATAAAAAATGTATATATATATATATATATATATATTATTATGTTTTTCTCATTCTCACTGATTTTATAAGTAAGAACAACTTGATAGAAATATATATGCCTCTTGTTTTACTCTGATGCTATATGCATCTTACATTGGATTTTATATCAGAAAATGTATTAAAGGTACAGTACTATATTTAAACTATTTCACACTGACAATACTCGTTCACTTTTCTGTCTATATTAATCCCACTAAATTTATATGTTCAACTTACTAGCTCAAAGGGACTTCCCTGTCACTGCCAAAAATTTATTACGTCAAATTCCGGGATTCTCGTTTGCAATTTAAACATCCAGAACACATCCTGTTTTGCTAGGATGTAGTTAATATGTCCCCCTCTCTCCAGGACTCTTACTTTTTGAATAATGGTCCACCTAAGTGAACTTGTTTGTTTTTTAATGTCTTCTAGTGAAGTGTTCTATGAGTGGTGTGGTCATAATCCCTGCTTTGATGTTGGTGACATGTTCTCTTACTCTACTTCTTACCACGCGGGACATTAACCCTACGTACTGGACATTACATTCTTGGCACGTTTGTAGATATATGCAATTTGTAGCTCTACAATTTAAGCACTCTTTGTGATTGAAACATTTTCCAGTTACTTCACTTTTAAATTGATTCCCAGGGGTCAGATAGTCACATGCCTTGCACGTATGATTGCTGCATGGAAATACACCCACACAGGTTCTGTATGAGAACCTACACCCTTTTTTAACTGTGTTCACTAAGAGGTCTGTCGCACTCAAAATTTTGAGTGCGGATGACCTCTTGGTAAACACAGTTAAAAAAGGGTGTAGGTTCTCATACAGAAAATAAAAAACAGTAGGCAATATAGTAGCTCCAACAAAATTGCAACAAAGTGAAAGAGGCATTGTACAAAGTGTTTTAAAATTCCAGGGGTGTGCAGTATGGGTCATACAGCTTTTACTACGGCGATTTGCCGAAACGCGTTAGCTGACCCCTATGACGCTGCCTGGGCACCAGCGTGTGTGCTATTTGTGATAACATGGATACTTTGTTGCCGCAACTTTTAAAAGGATACTAATAAAATTTTGGTTTTATACAGAGTTTCCCGGGTATGTTTTTTCATTTCTCTGGATGTTCATGTACCTGACACCCGGGTAGAGCTCTGCACCGCAAGGTGTTACACAATGATCCATTAAGGAAACGAACGAAGGGGCTCACCGAGCCAGTAAGACAGGAGGAAGCCAGGTACAGTGCTACCGAGGAGGGGAGGAGCGGCGGTAAGAACTATATGAAAGATGTTTTATGTGTCACTGATGTGATTTAAAGATTGAAATATTTTGTTCCATACACACCATGAAGGGCCCTCCCTGTGGACCGAGCCGGTTATATATATATATATATATATATATATATATATATATATATATCACAAGCTTTAAAGCAATGTGAAAAAAAATAAAAAATAAATAAACACCCAAATGCTTATGAAGCCTGAGGCTGGGGATAGAATTACCTGACAAACTTGTATACCAATGAAATATAATATCAGAATATTCATTTCTGACATCAATTAAGTGTATGGACATGTAAACATGTTAATTATAACATTTATTAAAATTATATAAAATTATTAATTGCATACATGTTTATGAACTAACTCATATTGAAAATTCATAACCGTATGTTAGGCAATCACCATAAATATTGAACGAATGATATTATAATTTTGCTTTTGATATGTTTTGCTTCCAAAGGACTGTGAAAATCCATGCTATACTCCTGTTGCTTATGATTTTTCATTTATATTTTATAGATTTTGCTAATATATGGCGTACTAGTTCATGCATTTTTTTTTATTTGATCCAAATTTTTTTATAGATAAAAAGCATAAGGACAAAAATCGCCCCATATAACAGTTTTTGAAACAAGCTGGAAAATAGATCATTTAAAAAGAAACTTTAAAAAAAAATTCTGTGTTAAAGGGACATAAAACAAGTTGGAATAGAGACAAAATAATATAATATGTACTTTAACCCTTTGAGTGCTAAGCTGAATTCTATATTTTTCTGTTTTTTACTATTTAAAAAAACTTTTTTTTAAACTTTTTTATTCCCCCCCCCCGATCCCCAAGACTTATACCATTGGAAAGGTTAGGCGATTACTTGGGGGTCTGTAGCTGCTTAGATCCCTGAGATACAGGTTTCTAAGCATCATGCTCCCTTTCCCTATACTTTGTATGGACAATTTTAAATAAAGTTGCGCGGTGACATCATCACGTCATTGCGCGTGACGTCACTGCGCGTAACGGGAAGCCCCGGCGATGCCTGTCACTATGCAGGCCCGATCGCCGGGGTAGGAGCTGGTGGGGGCCCCCAGATTGGAAAAAAGTAGTTGAGTGTTAATGACGGCTCTGAGCCGTCATTAGCACTTAAGAGGTTAATTACTGCAAATTTATACTGCAGTGCCTCGCCATTTACCCCTTCTTTTTAGTTTCTGAATTGTAAAGCTCTAACTCCCCCACACAATTTCTTTTATGGCTGTGTCTGTTTATTGTTCTTTTGGTAAAATGAAAAAGTGAATAGGGATTATCTGCTGGAGCATGCCTAGAAGCTGTGAACTCAGTTGAAATACAATGCCTGTGTCTAAACACTGATAAGAGGGGGGTGGAGTTATCTGCTCCAGGCAGTTTAGCTATGTAATTCATTTTGCTTATTTTTGAAAATTATTTTAAAATGCTTGCCAGCAAATCATTTTAAATGAATTAGCCCTTTTGGGATATGCACAGATCTCAGCCGGTTTTTAAGGCACTTTAACTGCTCTTTGAATAATCAAAAAATTGTCACAAAACAAATGAATTGTTGTTGCGGTTGGTTATTCACTTAAGCCACCAGCAGAGGGCGCACTTCAGCCACAGTACTAATATTCAGGAACTACACAGGAAATAGTGATTTATATGTTATTTGCTAAATCAGAAGTGCAGGGTCAAGGTTACATTTTTTTCTTTAGATTGTGTTCATAATGTGCTGAGAACTCAAGGTCAAACCTGCATCCTACGCAATGTTTTACAAACTTGCTTTTCTGTTGTGAAGGCTAACTTATCGTTTTCATCTGCCACCTATTGTGCTATTATATTCTAGTTTTGTAATGGTTTGAAGAAACATCTTCACGATTCTTATGCAAAGCAGAGATTTTAATACTTTAAAAACGTTTGATTTTGTAGAAAAATATTGTTTTAAAAAGTGTCAGAAAAAATCTAAATGAAAAAAATGGATCATTAACTGCTAATTTCGATATTAATATGAGTTGAACATTTTTGTATAAACTTCTATCCTAGTGTCAAATTTGGTTTGTTCTTGTGATATCTTTTGTTGAAAAGTAAATCTAGGTAGGAGTGTATTAACTAAGGAGGGTGCATATGGTAGCATCTTTTGCAACAATATATAATATTGCTACAAACATCTGTATACATTTTTGTATCTCTTTTCCTGAAGCACCATATTAGAATGTTTCATTTTATTATTTTTTTGTTGTTTTATGACTTGCACTGTTTTAAAAGAAAATCCCTGAACGGGTATAAAGTCTGGTCAGATGCCAAGCACGATGAGTTTTATGGCAAAGCGCATTCCTCAGGCTTCTTAACCATAAATTCACCTTTATATCTAGTAATGGAGCAAAAGGCAATTTGCTATCATTTCCTATGCTTCCTTGTCATAATCGCATGTAATGAAAGATTATTTTTAAACTATTGGTCAATATTTTTTAATAAATATAAGAAATTAGCAGCCCCTGTGCATCACTTTGAGAAAGCATGAAGTAAAATGTTATGTTACTAGGTCAAGTATAACTTTTGTTTAATCTGCTAACTTGTTTCTACTGAGGTCGTAAAGTTTGGAAACTGATGACAAAAACATTTATCTCCATTAAAGTCTATGGATATTTTTTGATGCAACCACCAGTTTCCAAGCTTAAAGGGACAGTCTGCACCAGAATTTTTATTGTTTTAAAAGATAGATAATCCCTTTATTTACCATTCCCTAGTTTTGCATAACCATCACAGTTATATATATATACACGTTTTACCTCTGATTATTTTGTATCTAAGCCTCTGCAGACTGCCCCCTTATTTCAATTCTTTTGACAGACTTGCATTTTAGCCAATCAGTGCTGGATCATATGAACTCCACGTGCGTGAGCACAGTGTTATCTATATGAAACACATGAACTAATACCCTCTAGTGGTAAAAAACTGCCAAAATGTCCTGAGAGAAGAGGCGGCCTTCAAGGGCTTAGAAATTAGCATATAAACCTCCTAGATTTAGCTTTCAACTAAGAATACCAAGAGAACAAAGCAAAATTGGTGATAAAAGTAAATTGGAAAATTGTTTAAAATTACATTCTCTATCTGAATCATGAAAGTTTATTTTGGACTATACTGTCCCTTTAACCCCCTCAATGGAAACTACACCTATGTTTATACCTTACCCATTGAGGAGACACTTTTTATATTCTTTTCTATAAGATAGTACAATTTTTATTTTTTTTGTGGGATCCCTGATAACCAGGGACTGTAGGTAGAAGGTTAAACTGACAAATGGGAGCAATAATAAGCCTTTAGTTACAGCAGCCTGCTGAGATAACCTCCTTAGAAAAGTATATCTCTCTATCCCAATTCATTTCAAGAGATATACACATGTGTTATAATGTGGCACTTACTACATTTAGACACCAATAAGCAAGCGCTACTCAGGTGCTGAACCAAAATGGGTCG
Source organism: Bombina bombina (assembly GCF_027579735.1). Lineage (NCBI taxonomy): Eukaryota > Metazoa > Chordata > Amphibia > Anura > Bombinatoridae > Bombina > Bombina bombina. Next base: position 94,954,648 of record NC_069501.1, read on the forward strand.
GTTCCTAAGCCTACATTCCTGCTTTTCAAAGATACAAAGAGAACGAAGATTTTTTTATAGGAATAAATGAGAAAGTTGCTTAAAATGACATGCTCTATCTGAATCATGAAAGAAAACATTTGATTTTCATATCCCTTTAACTTGAGAAGTTAGCTCGTGTGACCTAATCTATATAGGATGCACCCCAAGGGATGGTAGTTTTAACTATTTTTTTTTTTTATTTGAATAAAAAAGTTTGGATTGTGGCATAATTCTGGATTTTGGAATTCTGGATTTGGGGATTTTTTATTACTTATATGTTTAAATGGGAGATTTGTTTTTAATATATATTAGTTGTAGAATAATGTCATTCAAAGCTTGGCCACTGGCTTATTTTATTGACAAACATCCAATACTTAATACCAGTGCTTGTTTAGGAAAACCTAATCTTTATTGCATTTGTTGACAATAGATATTGCAAATTATAGGGAGTCAAAATGTTATATGCTGAAATTTCTATTTGTATTATAATTTGAGTAAAATATAGCTCAGGCACTTTCCTGTTGGCTGGTGTTAGTAACACGTTTCTGTCTATAATATGAGTGCAAAGATTACTCATGAATATCAGAAGGATAAGTCACTAGTTCTTTTATCTGTTAAAGACATACTCAGCACCCACAATAATGGTGCAACTTTGAAGTACTACAGGGACAATAGCATAAATATATGTGTAACGGACATAAAAACAGGATGCACACAGAAGAATTCATCAGTAAAGATGGAAGTGACACAAATGTATGTGTGATTCCTATTTCCTTTATGTTTGAGGCCTTCAAAGGATAGCAAAGACGTAGCGCCTATTGATATAAAAAATACAGGAAGCTCTTAACATCGTATCTACATGTTCCACATATCCTGCTCAAGCCTATTAAACATACGGTTTGTTTACACAGCAGTTTTTGTCTCTCCAGATTTTGTTCACAACAGCATCTACAAGTATCCCATAGCATGTAAGCCCATGAGCCCACCTATTCTATAGATCACCTATTTTATAGATCACCTGTAAGGACGGGTGCTCTACCTATGTGATTCTTAGAAATGCTGGCTTTGTATATCATACCTATGTTTATAGGCTCTACAAATAAATAATAATATTCTGGGTCATCACACGGGTGGTAGTTGGTGTGACACTATAACCACCCAAAAGCTCTTCCATAGACCCCACCATGTATATTTTCACAAAAATAAGTGTACAGTTTTTTTTCAAATTTCACAAAGTGAAACAAAGATGAAATAAATGTGAAGCAAAATAAATTCACTGAAAAGTTTAAAAAAAAAGGATATGTCCATTCATGAAAGACATTTTCTTGGGACTTGAATCTTCAGTGGGTCCTAAAATGAAATAAAAGGAAACACAAAATAGTGTAACTCTGTAAACCCACTGTATACAATATGGTAATAGGACGAATAATTACTCACATTTGTTGGAGCTGATACAAGCTCTATATGATGCGCACACCTTTATACTGGTAGGCCAACAGTATCCCACAGCGTGATTGGTTAAAAAAGGGATATTTATTAAAATATTAAAAAACGTCACAAATGCTCAGTATAAACAATTGTACAAAGGGATCCAACAGGAAAACAGTCAATTATCACTGTCCTGAGTGAACCTGTACGCCGGATGGATGTGAATGGGGAGCAGAAGCCTAACCGCTTACCAACCGCAATCCTCAATCGGCTAGGTATTACTCCACCCTAAGCATTACGGGCATGTTTTGACATAGTTTTGAGAAGAAGTTCCAATGTACGCTTCGCTGACCAACTTGCAGCTTTGTCAAGGAATAAAGTGCGCATGTCAAATTTGTCCTTTTTACAGCATATTGTAATCGAACCAGAAGTTTGTTAATACTTGTCCACCATGATTGTTAAGGTATATGTAGATCCACAACTGGCAATCTGGACAACACATTGGCAACTTGATACACAATTAATTGTCAGGTTAGGAAATGTCCAAAAGAAGACCCAAATGCTAGGGCGAACTTAAACAACACCCTTGCACGCTGAGTTTAATCCAGGACGTGACCCCACGACAACCTCCAAAAAACAAAGTACTCATGATATGGAGCAGGGTTAGCCTGTGCAAAAGTAATTCATGATATCAGCCAGATAGACTTCTGAATAAGGAACTGGTTTCAGGAAATGTTTTCCACAGAATCAGGAGAGCAGGGATAGTCCACTTATACTCAGACAGAAGAAGGGTAAAACAGGAAACAGTTAATAATGCAGGAGTAGGTCATTTGTTATCAGGCAGTCTGAGGGTTAACACTGTGTAAACAGTCTTTGCAGAGTATGCAACAGGTAATCAGGCAGTTTGAGGGTTAACACTGATTAGACCGTCTTTGCAGAGTATGCAACAGGTAATCAGGCAGTTTGAGAGTTAACACTGTGTAGACAGTCTTTACAGAGTATGCAACAGGTAATCAGGCAGTTTGAGGGTAAACACTGTGTAGTCAGAACTTACAGAATTAACAACATGTAATCAGGTAGTTTGAAGGTTAACACTGTGTTGTCAGAACTTGCAGAGATAGCAACAGGTAAGCTGGTAGGTTGAAGGTTAACACAGATTAATCAGTACTTGTTGAGATTGGCAACAGGATATTAAGCAGTTTGAAGGTTTACACTGAATAATTGTATTTGCAGAGTTTGGAAACAGGTAAACATGCAGATTGAAGGTTTCACAGAAATAACAGTATTTGAATAGTTTGGCAGTTCACAGAGTAGTCAGTATTTGCAGGGATTGCAGCAGGTAAACAGGAAGTTTGAAAGTTTCACAAAACAAACAGTACTTGCATTGTTTAGAGACAGGTAATCAGGAGGTTGAAGGTAAATCCAGCATAGTAAGTCCTTGAAGAGATTGGCAACAGAAAAGCAGCAGTTGGAGAGATTCCTCAGCAAATTCCTATCAGAAGCACAAAGTTAAACAAACAAATGTGCACTGGAGAAACAGGAAGCTCAGAATAAAAAGCCTGGTTGTGACATCATCAGGAAGGGGTGGCTCAGACACCTGTCAATCAAGCACACAGAGAGGACTGCAGAGCTTCCCAGCAGCTGAGCGTGACAGTGCCCCCTCCTCAAGGACCCCTCCGGGGGACCCGACCGGGCCTGGCAGGGTATTTCTTGTGAAAAGACTTGACAAGAGCTGGAGCATGAACATGAGAGGCCGGTTCCCAAGATCCTTCAGAGATAGGATAACCCTTCCAATGGACCAGGTAGTACAGCCGATTGCCCCGTAGCTTGGAATCGAGAATCTGGCTGACTTCAAAATCAGAAGTTCCCTCTACGGAAAGTGGAGGAGGTGGTTTACTCTTGATAGAGTACCGATTGTAGATGACTGGCTTGAGTAGGGAGACATGAAACACTGGATGGATCTTGAGAGTCTTGGGTAAGGCCAGGCGGTATGCAGAAGAACAAACTCTGGAAACAATTCAAAAAGGTCCAATGTACTTAGGACCCAACTTGGTACAGGGTTGTTTTAGACGTATGAATCTGGTGGATAAAAATACTCTGTCTCCAGTACGAAGTAAAGGAGCCTTGCACCTTCTGCGATCAGCATATTTCTTATGTCTTAAAGAAGAAGAGAGTAGATTTTGACGAATGAGTTGCCAGTGATTACTGAGATTTTTCACTATACGATCTGTTCCAGGGACTTCAGTAGAACTGGTAATCATAGGAAAGGTTCTAGGTTCAAATCCATAAGCTGCCTTAAAGGGAGAGGTCTGTAATGAGGCGTTATAACGTGAGTTGTGAGCTAATTCCGCCAAAGGCAATAACTGAGACCAGTTGGAGTGGTGATGGTCTACATAATGTCTAAGAAAAGATTCCAAGGCTTGATTTACACGCTCAGTCTGTCCGTTGGATTGAGGATGGTGTGCAGTAGAAAGTGATATGTTGATTCCGAAGTGCTTACAAAAAGACCTCCAAAATTTGGAAACAAATTGGACTCCACGATCTGAGACTATGTCAGTGGGAAAACCATGTAAAAGGGATATATGTAGAACAAAGAGTTCAGAAAGTATTTGAGCTGAAGGCAAGCCTGGAAGAGGTATGAAGTGAGCAGACTTGGAGAACCGATCCACCACTACCCAAATGGTCGTATTTCCAGCAGAAACAGGAAGATCTGTAACAAAGTCCATGGATAAGTGAGACCAAGGGTAATGAGGAATAGGAAGAGGGTGTATTAGACCAAACGGTCGATGAGAAGATTGTTTGTTCGAAGCACAAGAACTACAAGCAGCAATATAATCCTTAACATCCCTCCTCATAGTGGACCACCAAACATGCTGCTTCAGTTTCCACAATGTATTGGTTATTCCTGGATGACCTGCTGAAATGTTGTCATGAGCCCAATGTAGAAGCTTAAGACGTAATCCTTTGGGTACATACAGGATACCAGAAGGTAGTTTGCAAGAAGATGGTACCCGGACTTGAGCAGCATGTAAAGCCTGTACTGGAAAAGAGGATACTTGAGCCAAAACTTTGACTGGACGTAGTATAGGTTCTGAATCCAATGGAGAAGGTTCAGAAGATTGGAACTGCCTAGATAAAACATCTGCCTTGGAATTTTTTGAACCAGGAACATAGGAAAGTACAAAATTAAACCTGGAGAAGAACAAGGCCCACTGAGCCTGACGAGGATTGAGACGTGTAGCTGTTTGGAGGTATAAAAGATTCTTGTGATCTGTCAGAATGAAAAAAGGTTGACTGGTACCCTCTAACCAATGCCTCCATTCCTCCAAAGCTAATTTTATAGCCAAAAGCTCCTTATTGCCCACATCATAATTTAACTCGGCAGGATTGAATTTTTTCGAAAAGAATGCCACAGGATGTATCATGCTGGTAGTCGGATGACGTTGAGAGAGAACAGCTCCACCTGCTATAGAGGAAGCGTCAACCTCCAAAATAAACTGGAAATCAGGAATTGGATCACTGAGAAGAGGTGCAGAAGAAAATGCTGATTTTAGCGTTTCAAAAGCCTGTACTGCTGAAGAGGACCAGTTCTTACAATTTTGCCCTTTTTAGTAAGAGAAGTGAGTGGAGACGTGATGTCAGCAAAGTTCTTTATAAACTTTCTATAGTAATTGGCAAAGCCAAGAAACCTCTGCAGGGATTTGAGAGTAGTTGGTCTGGGCCAGTCCTTGATAGCCGACAGTTTAGCAGGATCCATCTCAAAACCTGATTCAGAAATGATATACCCCAAAAAGGGAATGGAACTCTGATGAAAGGAGCATTTCTCCAATTTAGCGAACAGGGAATTGTCTCGTAACCTCTGAAGAACCAGTCTTACATGATGTACATGTTCCTGTAATGTTTTCGAATAGATCAGAATGTCATCGAGGTAAATGATAACAAATTGATTTAGATAATCTCTGAAGATTTCGTTAACAAAGTGCTGAAATACTGCTGGTGCATTGCACAATCCAAATGGCATTACTAGATACTCGTAGTGACCAAATCTAGTGTTAAATGCCGTCTTCCATTCGTCTCCTTTACGGATTCTGATCAGATTGTAGGCCCCACGGAGATCTAACTTGGAAAAAATAGAAGCACCTTGAAGACGATCGAATAACTCAGAAATGAGCGGCAGAGGATAGCTGTTTTTGTCAGTAATCTGATTCAAGGCTCGATAATCAATACAGGGACGAAGACCTCCATCTTTTTTCCCAATGAAGAAAAAACCTGCACCCACAGGTGAAGAGGAAGGACAAATAAATCCTCTGGCTAAGTTGTCCTTTATGTATTCCTCAAGAGAGACATTTTCTTGACGAGAGAGGGGATAGGTCCTTCCCTTAGGTAGAGAAGCCCCTGAACACAATTCGATAGGACAGTCAAATATCCGGTGTGGAGGTAACGTCTCAGCCTCTTTTTTAGAAAACACATCACAAAAGGCATGATAGTAATTGGGCAATGATTCAGGAACTTCCACCATAGCTACGACAGGACAGGATGGTTTAGAGGGATTTTGCAGGCAATGTTTGAAACAGGTAGTTCCCCAGGAAATAAGTTCTCCTTTAGACCATGAGAAAACTGGATCATGAAGCTGCAACCAAGGTAACCCCAGAATCAATGGTATGTGGGGAGAAGAGATGACATCAAAACGAATAATTTCAGAATGAAGTATGCCCACAGTCAAAAGAAGAGGAATGGTAGAATGTTGTATGATACCATTACCTAGAGGCTGTCCACTGACAGTAGTTACCTTAATTAACTGTTTCTTGGCTTGAAGAGGAATCCTGAGAGAGTCAGCAAAGTTTGAATCAATGAATACTCCAGCAGCTCCAGAATCGATGAGAGCTTGAGCTCGAAACTTGGTGTTTCCAAAAGAGATAGTTACAGGAACAAAAAGTTTAGAATTGAGGGAAGAGATGGGATTCTGGCTTAACTCTGTCCCTCTACCAAAAGTTAAGCCTTGGCTTTTACTGGCCGGATAGGACAGTCCTTCAGTAAATGTCCTTTGGTACCACAATACAGACATAACCCAAGAGTACGCCTTCTATGGCGTTCAGCTTCTGACAATTTAATAGCTCCTACTTCCATGGGTTCCACAGACTCAGGAGATTGGGAATTATTATTAGAAAGACTTGAGGTTCGAGTAGGAGGACGAAAAGAAGATTTAACAAAGGATCTCTGATTCCTATCTCTCTCCTGAAGACGTTCAGAATGCCGGGCGTCAAGAGTAATACATAAATTGATAAGACCCTCCAATGAATCAGGGAGTTCCTGAAATACAAGTTCATCCTTAAGGCGTTCGCAAAGTCCTTTGCGAAAGGCTGCCCGTAAGGCTCCATGGTTCCAATCAGTTTCTGCGGCTAAAGTCCTGAATTCAATAGCATATTGAGCTACTGAAAGGGATCCCTGTCTCAGATCCAACAATCCTGCCTCAGCAGCTGCAGACCTCCCAGGCTTGTCAAAAACAGAAGAAAAAATGGACACAAATAATTCCACATCCTGTAGTAACGGATCATTCTTCTCTAAAAGAGGGGACACCCAGGCTAGAGCCTTACCCTTCAAGAGGGAAATAATAAAGGGGATTGGAAAAAACTTGAGGATTGTTTCTGAAGTGTAAACGACACTGATTAAGGAATCCACAGCATTCTTCAGGATTACCGTCATATTTATCTGGAAGTGGGATTTGTGGTATATTCTGTCCAACAGTTTGAGGTGGATTAAAGACAGCATTGGTTCTAGTAGCAGTGGCAGCTGGAGTCACCGTCGCTTGAGATGGAGCGGAGAGGTTATGTAGCAGAGCAGTAATCTGGTCAAGCTTGGAATCCAAAGATTGCAAATGAGCAGAATGATTTCCTAGAAGTTGCCCTTGCAGAGCCACAGCCCTGGATAACTCATCAGGGTCCATATTATGGCCCGTTTGTACTGTCAGGTTAGGAAATGTCCAGAAGAAGACCCAAATGCTAGGGCGAACTTAAACAACACCCTTGCACTCTGAGTTTAATCCAGGACGTGAACCCACGACAACCTCCAAAAAACAAAGTACTCACGATATGGAGCAGGGTTAGCCTGTGCCAAAGTAATTCATGATATCAGCCAGATAGACTTCTGAATAAGGAACTGGTTTCAGGAAATGTTTTCCACAGAATCAGGAGAGCAGGGATAGTCCACTTATACTCAGACAGAAGAAGGATAAAACAGGAAACAGTTAATAATGCAGGAGTAGGTCATTTGTTATCATGCAGTCTGAGGGTTAACACTGTGTAGACAGTCTTTGCAGAGTATGCAACAGGTAATCAGGCAGTTTGAGGGTTAACACTGATTAGACAGTCTTTGCAGAGTATGCAACAGGTAATCAGGCAGTTTGAGAGTTAACACTGTGTAGACAGTCTTTACAGAGTATGCAACAGGTAATCAGGCAGTTTGAGGGTAAACACTGTGTAGTCAGAACTTGCAGAATTAACAACATGTAATCAGGTAGTTTGAAGGTTAACACTGTGTTGTCAGAACTTGCAGAGATAGCAACAGGTAAGCAGGTAGTTTGAAGGTTAACACAGATTAATCAGTACTTGTTGAGATTGGCAACAGGATATTAAGCAGTTTGAAGGTTTACACTGAATAATTGTATTTGCAGAGTTTGGAAACAGGTAAACATGCAGATTGAAGGTTTCACAGAAATAACAGTATTTGAATAGTTTGGCAGTTCACAGAGTAATCAGTATTTGCAGGGATTGCAGCAGGTAAACAGGAAGTTTGAAAGTTTCACAAAACAAACAGTACTTGCATTGTTTGGAGACAGGTAATCAGGAGGTTGAAGGTAAATCCAGCATAGTAAATCCTTGAAGAGATTGGCAACAGAAAAGCAGCAGTTGGAGAGATTCCTCAGCGAATTCCTATCAGAAGCACAAAGTTAAACAAACAAACGGGCACTGGAGAAACAGGAAGCCCAGAATAAAAAGCCTGGTTGTGACATCATCAGGAAGGGGTGGCTCAAACACCTGTCAATCAAGCACACAGAGAGGACTGCAGAGCTTCCCATATGGAGACATTTGTTAAGGGTAAATCGGAAACAATTGTGATATATTGTAATGTCTTAAATTTGGTTTATTTATTGTGTCTATGCAATAGTACATATCGGCAGACATTATATAACTGTATATTGTAGCTTATCAGTTCATAAGCATAATAGAATCACATTAATATATATAAAAATGAAGACATAATATGAATAATAGATGAAATATATATTGTGTATCTATACCTCTATACAGAAGCTATCTATTAATTAATAAAATCTCATAAAAACTCTAACAAAAAGTGATAGACTTCAAAGTCCTTGTTGAGAACGTTAGGTATGAAACTGTCCATAACATGGATCCATTTCATCTCTATATGGCCCAAGGTGTTCTGAATGTCGCCCCCTCTACAGTTAGGTTCCACTTTTTAATGATTTGGCTAGATATTAAGAGATTCTTTTAGACACAGGGAAAAAGAGGTATACAAGAACAGAATCAGATCTATTCAACAAAAGGAGAAGAAATATGGACAGAAGAGATTATTCAAAAATAAAATTAAAGCCAACAAGCAAACAAGGGGCATTTTTAACCTATCTTCCACCATATTGACTGACACCCAAACATTGGTTCTAAATAGAGGATTACATTTTGCACCCAGTCATAGAATTAATAAATTCAATTTATATATTGGCGTACAAAAATGCATTAGGAATCTTTGTCTCAAGAATTTTTTGCCAATAATCCTATTTTGAAAAATAACTATGGAACCATCTAGGTTTAAACATGTAGAAGTAAAAAATAAATCAATTTTCAACCCAGCACAATATAAATCGACCCCTATGGAAAGGTTTTTAGAACATTAGGTTTTTAGGGACATTAAACATTTGAAAGTAAAATATAATTCAAATATATCTAAAGATGAACAACTAGCACTTCAACAACTCAAAGATAACAAGGAAATTATCATCAAGCCAGCAGACAAGGGCGGAGGCACTGTAATATTAGATAAGAAACAATATGACACAGAGTGCTATAGACAGTTAAATGACTCTAACACTTACATAAAGCTAACTTCTAATCCAATCATAACAGAGTAGAAATATATCTTAAAGAAGGTTTAAAAAATGACATTTTAAACAAGAAAGAATATTATTTTCTTAATGTAAAATTTCCAAGGACACCCACATTCTATGTGCTACCAAAGATTCATAAGGACTTACGCAATCCACCTGGCCTCCCTATTGTGTCGGGTGTTAATTCCCTTACTAGTAATCTTTCTTTCTATACTGACCAATTTCTACAAACGTATGTTAAAAATATGAAGTCATATCTGAAAGATACGATCAGTATTTTAAATGTCTTGGAACACATAGAATGGGACAAATCCTGGTGGCTAGTAACAAGTGATGTCTCTTCTTTATATAACATTATAGACAAAGAATTGGGTATAGCTTCAGTAAGAAACATCCTGATGAAGGACGATACTTTAGATTCAAAACAATTGGAGTTCATTCTAGAGGGTATCAAACTTATCCTTGAGACCAATTATTTTTGATTCGATAATTATTATCTCCAGGTAGGGGGCACAGCGATGAGCACCAGATTTGTGCCCAGTTATGGCAATCTGTATATGGTAGATTGGGAGAGTAAATATATATATTAATCATCCTGGGCGCAATATCTGGTGTCTTATCATCGCTATATAGATGATCTATTTATGATATGGTCAGGTAGTAAAACACAATTGCTAGACTTTATGAAAGACCTTAAAGGGAATTAATTCAAAGTGGATTTAACTTGGAAGCATAATAAGGTTAAAATGGAATTCCTAGATTTAGAAATATACATTGAAGATATTATTCTAAAAACAAAAAAATAATTTCAAAAGCATAGATGTGAATTACTATATTGGCACAGATAGTTGCCATCAAAGACACTAACAAAATACCAAAAGGGCAGTTCCCTCGCCTTAGGAGAAATTGTAAAGATATAGATAGATACCAGGAACAATCCCAAATTTTGAAAAAACATTTTGTAGAGAAAAATTATCCAGAGTCCCTGATAGATGACAAAATTGAAGAAGTATCAAAACTAGACAGAAAGGAATTGCTTAGATACAAAAACAAAGAATTGTTTAATAATAAACATGAAAACAATTTGGCAAATATGCTTATATTCCAACATAATACACAAAGTAGAGATCTGAGGGAAATCATACAAAAATATTGGGGAATTCTCTCTCGATACTCTGGACTGTCAGGGCTCTTAGGGGATGGCCCAAATATAATCTTCAAAAAAGTCCCTAATCTCAAATTTCAGCTTTCCAACAATCCCATGAAGTTGGATGACAAAATTAGCAAGAATTGGCTCCTTCCTTCCCATATGGGATTTAGAAGGTGCCAATATTGCAATGCGTGCAAACAAATGAAACAACAGCAACAGCAAGAATGTTATTTACTTGTTGCGCTGCTCGTATGACCTAATCTATATAGGACGCACATCAAGACTATTAAAAAGCAGACTTAATGAACACATATATAATACTGAGAAAGGTTTCCTCAATCACTTAGTCTCCGCTCATTTCAATCACAAGCACAACAGGAAGGTTGCAGAATTACAATTTTTAGGTATTAGAAAAGTGGAACCTAACAGTAGAGGGGGCGACATTCAGAAAACCTTGATCCGTATGGAGATGAAATAGATCCATGTTATGGACAGTTTCATACCCAACGGTCTCACCAAGGACTTCGAAGTCCATCACTTTTTGTCAGAGTTTTTATGAGATTTTATTAATAGATATCTTCTGTATAGAGATATAGATACACAATATATTTGCATCTTTTTTCATATTATGTCTTCATTTTTATATATATTAATGTGATTCTATTATGCTCATGAAATGATAAGCTACAATATACATTTATATAGTGTCTAGCCCGATATGTACTAATGCATAGACATATTGTAATGTCTTAAATTTTGTTTATTGTATCGCAATTGTTTCCGATTTACCCTTAACAAATGTCTTCATATATTATTAATTGTGTATCAAGTTGTCAATGTGTTGTCCAGATTGCCAGTTTTGGATCTATATATACCTTAACCATCACGGTGGACAAGTATTCACAAACTTCCGGTTCGATTGCAATATGCTGTATAAAGGACTTATTTGACATGCACACTTTATTCCTTGACAAAGCTGCAAGTTGGTCAGCAAAACGTACGTTGGAACTTCTTCCCACCACTATGTCAAGATGTGCCAGTAGCACTTAGGGCGGAGTAATAGCTAGCCGACTGAGGATTGCGGTTGGTAAGCTTTTAAGCTTCTGCTCCCCATCCACATCCATCCAGTGTACAGGTTCACTCTGGACAGTGATAATTTACTGTTTTCCTGTTGGATCCCTTTGTACAATTGTTTATACTGAGCATTCGTGATGTTTTTTAATATTTTAATAAATATCCCTTTTTTAACCAATCACGCTGTGGGATACTGTTGGCCTACCAGTATAAAGGAGGTGTGCGCATCATATAGAGCTTGTATCAGCTCCAACAAATGTGAATAATCATTCGTCCTATGACCATATCATATCCAGTGGGTTTACAGAGTTACAATATTTTGTGTTTCCTTTTATTTCATTTGAGGACCCATTGAAGATTCAAGTCCCAAGAAATTTTCTTTCAGGAACGGACATATCCTTCCATTTTTTATTGAACTTTTTAGTGAATTTATTCTGTTTCACATTTTTTTCATGTATATTTTTACAACTCAATGGTCATTTTATTCCCTTGGCTTCCGGTAACATACAAATCAAAGCATTTTCCTATTTCATTGCCAGTAACACACATAAATAATAGTGACTTGACCCCTTCACTGTCAGGAATACACATAGAGCGGTTACTTAAAGCAGTGTTTTTCAACCAGTGTGCCGCGGCAAACTAGTGTGCCGTGAGAGATCCTCAGGTGTGCCACGGCAGACTGACAAGAGTGTGACATATTTTTTAAATTTTGCTTGTATTTTATTCTGGGCCGTTTTTTTATTTTGAGTGAGATGATGACTGAGGGTAACTGCGCAGCGACAGCTCGCCTCCCCGACCCGTGTTCACTCTTGGAAGGAACCCCCACCCACTACAACACGTGCCTAGTGCCGGCTCTACACATGACACTTCAATCCACCATGCATGCTGGCGCAGCTTTGCTCCTCCTCCAGAACAGTTCCAGCCAGGTGCTCCACATATAATCTTGTGCTCCACAGATAACACTTTTCTCGGTGCGCGGGGGGGGGACTTTTACCAGTGCAGGGGTGTCCCTCATCAGGCATCATTTACAACCATGACATATTGACATTTATTCACAGATAATCATTATGATTGTGAATGAATGTCAATATGTCATATATAGATTGTAGAAGGCATGGCATGACAGCACAGTACAGTGTATATATATATATATATATATATATATATATATATATATATGGTGTGCCACAGGATTTTTTAATGTAAAAAAGTGTGCCACGGCAAAAAAAGGTTGAAAATCACTGACTTAAAGGGACATGAAACCCACATTTTTCTGTCATTATTCAGATAGAGAATACAATTTTATAAAGGTTTCCAATTTACTTCTGTTATCAAATTTGCTTTGTTCTCATGTTATTCTTTGTTGAAGAGATATCTATATAGGTAGCGTGCACATGCCTGAAGCACTACATGACAGGAAATAGTGCTATTAGATACTATTAGAAGGAATTATCTAACAGTATTTTGTGAGTACATTATTTTCTGAAGGTATACATTATATATACAAATGTATTTAAAGTGACATGAAACCCAATTTTTTTTCATTCATGATACTGATAGAGAACACAATTTTAAAATGTTTCCAATGTACTTCTTTTATCAAATTTGTGTCGTTCTCATGTTATTCTTTGTTGAAGAGATATCTAGATAGGTAGCGCGCACATGCCCGAAGGCACTACATGACAGGAAATAGTGCTGCCATCTAGTGCTCTTGCTAATGTATAACATTAGTACTACATGACAGGAAATAGTGCTGCTATCTAGTGATCTTGCTAATGTATAACATTAGTACTACATAACAGGAAATAGTGCTGCCATCTAGTGCTCTTGCTAATGTATAACATTAGTACTGCATGACAGGAAATAGTGCTGCCATCTAGTGCTCTTGCTAATGTATAACATTAGTACTACATGACAGGAAATAGTGCTGCCATCTAGTGCTCTTGCAAATGGATAACATTAGTACTACATGACAGGAAATAGTGCTGCCATCTAGTGCTCTTGCAAATGGATAACATTAGTAGTACATAACAGGAAATAGTGCTGCCCTCTAGTGCTCTTGCTAGTGTATAACATTAGTACTACATAACAGGAAATAGTGCTGCCCTCTAGTGTTCTTGCTAATGTATAACATTAGTACTACAAGACAGGAAATAGTGCTGCCCTCTAGTGCTCTTTCATGATACTGATAGAGAACACAATTTTAAAATGTTTCCAATTTACTTCTTTTATCAAATTTGTGTCGTTCTCATGTTATTCTTTGTTGAAGAGATATCTAGATAGGTAGCGCGCACATGCCCGAAGGCACTACATGACAGGAAATAGTGCTGCCATCTAGTGCTCTTGCTAATGTATAACATTAGTACTACATGAGAGGAAATAGTGCTGCTATCTAGTGATCTTGCTAATGTATAACATTAGTACTACATAACAGGAAATAGTGCTGCCCTCTAGTGCTCTTGCTAATGTATAACATTAGTACTACATGACAGGAAATAGTGCTGCCATCTAGTGCTCTTGCTAATGTATAACATTAGTACTGCATGACAGGAAATAGTGCTGCCATCTAGTGCTCTTGCTAATGTATAACATTAGTACTACATGACAGGAAATAGTGCTGCCATCTAGTGCTCTTGCAAATGGATAACATTAGTACTACATGACAGGAAATAGTGCTGTCATCTAGTGCTCTTGCAAATGGATAACATTAGTAGTACATAACAGGAAATAGTGCTGCCCTCTAGTGCTCTTGCTAATGTATAACATTAGTACTACATAACAGGAAATAGTGCTGCCCTCTAGTGTTCTTGCTAATGTATAACATTAGTACTACATGACAGGAAATAGTGCTGCCCTCTAGTGCTCTTGTTAATGTATAACATTAGTACTACATGACATGAAATAGTGCTGTCATCTAGTGCTCTTGCTAATGTATAACATTAGTACTATATGACAGGAAAGAGTGCTGCCATCTAGTGCTCTTGCTATGTATAACATTAGTACTACATGGCAGGAAATAGTGCTGCCATCTAGTGCTCTTGCTAATGTATAACATTAGTACTACATGACAGGAAATAGTGCTGCCATCTAGTGCTCTTGCTAATGTATAACATTAGTACTACATGACAGGAAATATTGCTGCCATCTAGTGCTCTTGCTAATGTATAACATTAGTACTACATGACAGGAAATAGTGCTGCCATCTAGTGCTCTTGCTAATGTATAACATTAGTACTACATGACAGGAAATAGTGCTGCCATCTAGTGCTCTTGCTAATGTATAACATTAGTACTACATGACAGGAAATATTGCTGCCATCTAGTGCTCTTGCTAATGTATAACATTAGTACTACATGACAGGAAATAGTGCTGCCAACTAGTGCTCTTGCTAATGTATAACATTAGTACTACATGACAGGAAATAGTGCTGCCATCTAGTGCTCTTGCTAATGTATAACATTAGTACTACATGACAGGAAATAGTGCTACCATCTAGTGCTCTTGCTAATGTATAACATTAGTACTACATAACAGGAAATAGTGCTGCCATCTAGTGTTCTTTCTTACTAATGTATAACATTAGTACTACATGACAGGAAATAGTGCTACCATCTAGTGCTCTTGCTAATGTATAACATTAGTACTACATAACAGGAAATAGTGCTGCCATCTAGTGCTCTTGCTAATGTATAACATTAGTACTACATGACAGGAAATAGTGCTGCCATCTAGTGCTCTTGCAAATGGATAACATTAGTACTACATAACAGGAAATAGTGCTGCCATCTAGTGCTCTTGCTAATGTATAACATTAGTACTACATGACAGGAAATAGTGCTGCCATCTAGTGCTCTTGCTAATGTATAACATTAGTACTACATGACAGGAAATAGTGCTGCCATCTAGTGCTCTTGCTAATGTATAACATTAGTACTACATGACAGGAAATAGTGCTGCCATCTAGTGCTCTTGCAAATGGATAACATTAGTACTACATAACAGGAAATAGTGCTCCCCCTAGTGTTCTTGCTAATGTATAACATTAGTACTACAAGACAGGAAATAGTGCTGCCCTCTAGTGCTCTTGTTAATGTATAACATTAGTACTACATGACAGGAAATAGTGCTGCCATCTAGTGCTCTTGCTAATGTATAACATTAGTACTATATGACAGGAAATAGTGCTGCCATCTAGTGCTCTTGCTATGTATAACATTAGTACTACATGACAGGAAATAGTGCTGCCATCTAGTGCTCTTGCTAATGTATAACATTAGTACTACATGACAGGAAATAGTGCTGCCATCTAGTGCTCTTGCTAATGTATAACATTAGTACTACATGACAGGAAATATTGCTGCCATCTAGTGCTCTTGCTAATGTATAACATTGGTACTAGATGACAGGAAATAGTGCTGCCATCTAGTGCTCTTGCTAATGTATAACATTAGTACTACATGACAGGAAATAGTGCTGCCATCTAGTGCTCTTGCTAATGTATAACATTAGTACTACATGACAGGACATATTGCTGCCATCTAGTGCTCTTGCTAATGTATAACATTAGTACTACATGACAGGAAATAGTGCTGCCATCTAGTGCTCTTGCTAATGTATAACGTTAGTACTACATGACAGGAAATAGTGCTGCCATCTAGTGCTCTTGCTAATGTATAACATTAGTACTACATGACAGGAAATAGTGCTGCCATCTAGTGCTCTTGCTAATGTATAACATTAGTACTACATGACAGGAAATAGTGCTACCATCTAGTGCTCTTGCTAATGTATAACATTAGTACTACATAACAGGAAATAGTGCTGCCATCTAGTGTTCTTTCTTACTAATGTATAACATTAGTACTACATGACAGGAAATAGTGCTACCATCTAGTGCTCTTGCTAATGTATAACATTAGTACTACATAACAGGAAATAGTGCTGCCATCTAGTGCTCTTGCTAATGTATAACATTAGTACTACATGACAGGAAATAGTGCTGCCATCTAGTGCTCTTGCTAATGTATAACATTAGTACTACATGACAGGAAATAGTGCTGCCATCTAGTGTTCTTTCTTATTAATATATAACATTGTTTCAGTACTGCTGCCATATAGTGCTGCAGACACATGCATACTCCTGAGTTTACATCCCTGCTTTTCAACAAAGGATGACAAGAAAATTAAGAAAATTTGATAATAGACGTAAATTGGAAAGTTGTTTAAAATTCTATGTTCTATCTGAATCATAAAAAATAAATAAATTGGAGTTTGTGTCCCTTTAACACCACCAAGAATTCCAATAATCTGTAAAACAGGGTATTTTTTACCATCTTTGGCTGTCAGTAAAACCTATAGTACCACATGCACTGTCTAACTTATTTTACAAGGTCTTTTAAATGAAGCTGGCACTCAGGGGACTTTAAAAAATTGGACATTTTTGTGTAGATTTACTGACTTTTAAAATTACTGGACTTTCTGGTTAAATATTGGGCACCTGGAAACCCTAGTCCTCGCGCTTAAAGGGACATTAAACCCACATTTTTTTCTTTCATGATTCAGATAGAGAAAACAATTTTAAACAACATTCCAATTTAATTCTATTTTCTAATTTGCTTAATTCTTTAGATATCCTTTGTTGAAGAAATAGCAATGCACACGATGAGCCAATCATACGAGACATCTATGTGCAGCCACCAATCAGCAGATACTGAGCCTATCTAGATATGCTTTTCAGCAAATGATATCAAGAGAATGAAGCAAATGAGAGAATATAAGTAAATTAGAAAGTTATTTTTAATTGCATGCTTTTTCTAAATCAGAAAAGAAAAAAATTGGGTTTCATGTCCCTTTAAACATCCATTAGTAAAAATGGTAATCATAGATAATGCCAAAGAAAAACACAAATATTCTTTGAAGCTAACATTTTACTGAACCACTAAAGGTTAATAAACCATATTTTTACAGCTTTTTAGTCCCAGCCTAACACTGAAAATAGATTTTCAATTTATTATTATTATTATTATTATTATTATTAAAGGGACACTAAACAGACTTTTTTCTTTTATGATTTAGAGCATACAATTGTAAGCAACTTTCTAATTTATTCCTATTATCAGTTTTTCTTTGTTCATTTGCTATCTTTATTTGAAAAAGCAGGAATGCAAGCTTAGAAGACGGCCCGTTTTTTCATTTAGCACCCTGGGTAGCGCCTGCTGATTGGTGGGTACATTTAGCCACCAATCAGCAAGCGGTACCCAGGGAGCCAAACGGAAAATGGGTTGGCTCCTAAGCTTACATTCCTGCTTTGCAAATAAAGTTACCAAGAGAACAAAGAAAAATTGTTAATAGGAGTAAATTAGAAAGTTGCTAGTTAATAATTATAATATTAATTTAAAATGTTTTAATAATTAAAAATAAATAACGTCTCATACAATATATACCATAGGCCAGGAGCTCCATAAATATCTTACAGTGCATGCATCTATATTCATCTTTTATAGATCTATGTATTTGTATATCCTAAGCACCATACTCATTAAAGGTACAGTACACTAACAATGCATATACAGATTTTGTGGTGTTTTTCAGAAATAACAATTTTTGCGCTTGAGGATTGTGATTACTGGAAAAACAGACATAAATGACCGACGTTCAGAAATACTAATCTGTTGAAAACAAGGGCAACCTGTATGTGCTTAACCTCAATAATGGCCAAAGCCTGTCAGCCAATCAGGAATAAGAATCGCACAACACCGCCAATCACCAGCCTTTATCTGTTTGGGTGCTGCAAGGCTTGCCCCTCTCAATTGGGAATTTACCTATGTGTTTAACCCCTTGGGTGCTGCAAGGCTTGCCCCTCTCAATTGGGAATTTACCTATGTGTTTAACCCCTTTACCTTTGTGTCAATAGAGCAAAAATGGCATGCTCTACATTTTGACATTAGAATGTTAATGGTTAAGTGACATCTCTAAAAATTCAAAAGCCTGAAAGATCGGAATTTCTTTTTGTTAAACTTTATATTCCAAACAAATGTTTTATACTGTGATTATCCCACTTTAACCTTAAAATCAAAGAAACAAAACTCTTACGGGATGCCAGGTGAACGTGGAGTGTTATGAGTTACACATGCTGCAGGATGTGCAGGGAGGAACATGTAATTTGCCTCTGGATAGCACATAAATTACACTGCTGGACTGCACTAGTCATGCGTAACTCATTACTGTCTCAATTAACTTGGCTGAAGTGACACCGCTGCCTAATAGATATATCCACAGTTTTTACTTATGTATCTGGTACCTGTAAAGTGTAACTGATATTGCTGCCGTACGGGGCCTAAGAAATGCAGATGGGTGGAGTTTCAGGTGATTCCTTATATCTGTAGCCCACTGAGTAAGCAGACAAGGCAGGCTGGTTAGTTAATTAGAGCAGAAACATATATCATGCTGCAATTGACCGCCCTCTCTGCCAGTAACACACATATAATATTATTTAAGTCTTCTTCTACCATTAACTCATAGAACAGAATTTTGTGTAGAAGCTTATCAGGGACACAAAGTCAACATTGTATTTTACATTACAATTCTTTTACTTACAGTTATTTTTTAAGGTGAATAATTCTTGATTGTAGCAAAATGTCACTGAAATTGATGTTAATGGTTTGGCAGTCATGACAAACTTTGAAATGTAAGTTTAATTAGTTTTAAATATAACATTAAAAAAAAGTTTTTTTTATAGTCTGCCATTAAGATCTATCAGTTTTTTTAATCACACTTACAGGCAAAAAATACTTCATGGATTTGCTTGAAATTGACCAGAACATAGAGCTAAAGGGCTTATTCTTTATTCTGCACGATCATCCTGTGTATGCACCAGGTACCAATGTCTGAGGGCAGTGTATTACATTTGGTTCTTGCATGGCATAATTAACATTTTAACTTCTGGTTAGCAGCAGTTTGGCTTGTATATATTGTTGTTGTTCCATTAAGCTGCAAAATAACCAGTTACCAGTTATCAGATTGGTTTAGCTCATAAAACCTAAAATGTTTCTTTTGCCTTGTATCCTTTGTTGAAAGGAATACCTAGGTATACTCAGGGGGCAGTGTTCCCATTAAGGGCATTTTTGTAAGAGGCCCAGCAGTGAAAAAGTTAATTAGAGCAATTAGCAAACACTACACAGGAGATGGGAGCTAGCTGCTGATTGGTGGCTGCGTATGTATGTCTCTTTTCACTGCTCCCAGTAGTGCACTGCTGCTCCTTCAATAAAAGATACCAAGAGAATGAAGCACAATTGATAATAGACATAAATTGGAAAGTTGTTTTAAAATGTATGCTCTATCTGAATCATGAAATCATTTTGTATTAATTTCCCTTTAAGTCATACACCCCACTTTGTCTATCTATCTATCTATCTATCTATCTCTCTATCTCCATTCTGTCTGTCTATCTGCATAGCTATTAACTATATTCATTCTGTCTTGCTATCATCTATAATTATATCATTAATTATATATGAATGTGTATGTGTCATTGTCTCCATTTCTTCGATCGTCTAATGTTTATAAGATAATTGGAGATAAAACATAAAATGTTGCTATGGTTTATTCTTATTTATCACAAACTAATTTGCTGAGTAAACAAGGTGACGTACAATTTAGTGATATGTGGTGTTTCTGAAGATTGTTATGAAAAAAACAAAACAACGCAAGAGGAACTTGGTAGAGACACAATACGTCAATGAAGCTTCCTGTCTATTTAATCTGATTCCTATATAAAAATAGGTCATGTCTATATTTATACTAGCTTTAACTGGTCATAATACAGAGAGCTTACCGAAATAAAACTAAATCCTTAGAGTAAAATATAAATCTAAACATGGATTCCTGTTTTATTTTTATCTATGGAGATAATGCAATTAAATTTCAGATTACTTTATAAATCTCAGGCATTACACACTAAAGGCTGCAACTAAAATTATGACTCACCAGACGCTATAATGCGAATGCTATTTGGGCAAAGTACACACTGATTTGAAAGGGACAAGGGGGGAGTATTAGATGCCCATTTTATCTGTCTTTATAATCTGACTCATGCTATTACATTTTCAGTTACTTATTTTGCATCATAAATATTTGTTTACAATAGGATTTTTTTTCTTCTTCAAATAAATGGGTTACTGGATTTTAAAACAGATTTTAGATGTAGAAAGGTAAGACACTGTGAATCTCATTTGCATATTCGTACCCATAATGCTCTGTTCCTATGGAAAGTCCCCTAATTTTTGAATATTCAAATAGCTTACACAGTGAAATAATTGATAGTTTAATTATGGTAGAAATCTTGCAAACATTTTTTTCAGACAAATATATTTTAAGTTAGTTAATGACATATAATAATGATCTTTTCACAAAAAAAATAATAATACCAAAATTCTAAAAATAATAACTTTTACTGAGACTTTGGGTTTCATAAAAGTGGCACATGAATAATTATTTGTCATCAATAGTAATTTTAAAAAAGTGCAACCTGAAAAAAATATGAACATCATTTTTTTCTCATAGCCATAAATATATTTTTAAAGAGACAATCATGAGTAAAATAAATAAATAAATAAATTAACAATTATTAGGGCATCTTATTTTTTTTTTAAAAAAATCCTTCTTTTACTATGTGTTTAAACTCTTTAAAAGGACTAAACATTAAGTCAAAACTGCACTCTTGGAAGATGCAGTGACTGGAACATATACGCTTATATCTACATTTCCATTTGCACATCGTCTGGGGTGAGACAGGAGTACAAAATATATTTAAGCCCTTTACTGGAGTTCACCACAAACTAAAAGCAAGGAATTGTTCTAGATTTGCAATAGAATGTCCCGTCTTGTCTCAAATTTTGAGAAGTTGTACACATATATCACATGTGGTACAAAAGGTCAGAGGTTAAATAAGACCATGACAGACCTTGGACCTGAAAGTTAACATCATGATCCTAATATCTGATCAGATAAAACCTTATTTCCTGCATTTAGAAATAGGAAACTAAAGTGTTTACCACATTTCCTTCAGCTGCGATCTTTGACTCTATTGTATTTCTGTGTTTTGACTGATTAGGCAAAGTTCTGCATACGTTAAATCTTCTGCAAAAAAAACAAATACACACAGATTTGCTATGTTTGTTATTTAATTAATGGAAATGCAATTTATAATGAAAAACTCTCACTACTGAGCATACTCAGTACAAGTAAATATGATTAACTCCTTAGTGACCACAGCACGTTTCAATTTTCTAACCGTTTGGGACCAGGGCTATTTTTACATTTCTGCTGTGTTTGTGTTTAGCTGTAATTTTCCTCTTACTGATTTACTGTACCCACACATATTTTATACACTTTTCTCACCATTAAATGGACTTTCTAAAGATACCATTATTTTCATCATATCTTATAATTTGCTATATATATATAAAAAAAAAAAAAATATGATGAAAAAATGGAAAAAAACACACTTTTTCTAACTTTCACCCCCAAAATCTGTTACACATCTACAACCACCATAAAATAGCCAAGCTAAATAGTTTCTAAATTTTGTCCTTAGTGTAGAAATACCCAATGTTTACATATTTGCTTTTTTTGCAAGTTATAGGGCAATAAATACAAGTAGCGTTTTGCTATTTCAAAATTAGCGATAGTTACATTGTAACACTGATATTTGTCAGGAATCCCTGAATATCCCTTGACATTTATATATATATTTTAGTAGACAACCCAAAGTATTGATCTAGGCCCATTTTGGTTGTTGACATTGCTTTTTGGTATTTAGAAGGCTGCTAATGCCGCTGCACACCACACTTGTATTATGCCCAGCAGTGAAGGGGTTAATTAGGTAGCTTTTAGGGAGCTTGTAGGGTTAATTTTAGCTTTAGTGTAGTAGACAACCCAAAGTATTGATCTTGGCTCATTTTGGTATATTTCATGCCACTATTTCACCGCCAAATGCGACCAAATAAAAAAAAACGTTCACTTTTTCACAAACTTTAGGTTTCTCACTGAAATTATTTACAAACAACTTGTGCAATTATGGCACATATGGTTGTAAATGCTTCTTTAGGATCCCCTTTGTTCAGAAATAGCAGACATATATGGCTTTGGCGTTGCTTTTTGGTAATTAGAAGGCCGCTAAATGCCACTGTGCACCACACGTGTATTATGCCCAGCAGTGAAGGGGTTAATTAGGTAGCTTGTATGGAGCTTGAAGGGTTAATTTGAGCTTTATTTTAGAGATAAGAATCCCACCTGACAAATACATGGGAATAAAAAGCAGCTCTGGAAAAATATGAAGACCAGCCCTTTTTTCTTTGCTGATCCCTCCCTGACCCCTCTTAAACAGCTCTCTTCCCTCCCCCACCTCACTATTGTCATCGCCATCTTTAGTACTGGCAGAAAGTCTGCCAGTATAAAAATATATATATATTTTCTAATTATTTATTTTCTGCAGTGTAGGATCCCCCCTTACCACCTAACCTCCCTGAGCCCCCCCAAACAGCTCTCTAACCCTCCCCCTCTCACTATTTGCCACCACTTTGCAATAAAATGTGCCCTTTTTTATCTAAATCCCACTTTTTCTGTAGTGTAGCTGCCCCCCCTCAATACCCTACAAGCCCTCCCCCTCACAGATCCCTTTTCCAACATTATTACCCCCTCCCTCTCCCACCCTCCTCTCCCATCATATCTTGTTTAACGGTAGTGCGCGTGCGCACATGACCGCTACCCCCCGCACGCGATTCAGCGCACACCCGCGACTTAGATTCCCACACTGGCCAGAATTTCACAGCGATGGGCCACCCACCCGCCTTCCTGCAATGACTCCTACTCACCAACGATCGGCACCATCACTGGCCGATGCAGAGAGGGCCACATGGTGGCTCTATCTGCATCGGATGCTTAAAAAAGGGTATTGCAGGATGCCTCAATATCGAGGCATTCCTGCAATACCCTAAAAGTGGCTGGAAGCGATCACGATCGCTTCCAGCGCTTCTAACCCCTGAGGACGTACAGGGTACGTCCTTGGTCATTAAGTGACAGTTTTTGTAGGACATACCCTGTACGTCCTTGGTCCTTAAGGGGTTAAAGGGACATAAACCCAAAACATTTTCTTTCATGATTCAGATAGAAAATACAATTTTGAATAAGTTTCCAATTTATTTTCCCGTTGTCTTTGTTTTATTGTAATTCTTTATTGAAAAAAGAATAACATGAGAATGATGCAAATTTGATAAAAGAAGTAAATTGGAAACTTTTTTAAAAATTGTATTCTCTGAGGCCTATTTATTAAAGGTCTGTCAGACCTGATCCGACAGTGCAGATCAGGTCCGACAGACCTCGCTGAATGCGGAGAGCAATACGCTCTCTGTATTCAGCATTGCACCAGCAGCTCTTGTGAGCTGCTGGTGCAACGCCGCCCCCTACAGATTCGTGGCCAATTGGCCACCAGCAGCGAGGTGTCAATCAACCCGATCATGCGCGATCGGGTTGAATTGTGGCGATTCCTGTCCGCCTCATCAAAGCTCTTATTTCTGTTCCATATTTGTACTGCATTTAGGCATAGGAGGCATTTTACAATTATCTAACGTTCAGGGACTTTTAAAAAATAAATAAAAAACGGACATGTAAGTGTGCAGTATTTCTGTGAAGATTTTACTGGTCTGATAAAATACTGGCCTGTCCTGTTGAATTCTGGACACCTGGCAGCCTTAGTACCGTGCCTTTGAGGAGGCCTGGCAGAACCTAATCAGCTTTAACTGCAGTAATCTATATATATCCTCTGTGTGCAGTAGAGGGCAGCTTGTGTATTCTGTTTATATACTGAGTTTCTGTTCTGTTCGGAGTCTTTGTTATGTGGAGTTTGTTTTGGGGCTTTACGGAACTTTAATACTTTGTGGTTCTATTTCACTTCTGGCTTAAACCACTTCTGTATTTTAGACATTTCCTTGACAACTTGTGTTTATATTTGATTCTAGGAAGTTGACAATTTGTATTTGTGTCTCTTGGTTTGACTAAGTTTTCCTTGAGATATTACACTGACTATTTACATTAATATTTTATTTGTCTGTATTTGCTATTTCCCTGCCTATTGGATCCCTGTTTTGTTACTCAGCTTTTAAGTTCCTGCTGTGTTATGTGCAATAGATATTCCCATTTCATGAAAAACAGCACACGGTTACCTAGAGCAGTATTGTGTTTGCCTGGATTATGTGACCACATTTACATAAAAGACTAACAAATTCACAATAAAAAGACAATGCAATAGCACTTACTGTGAATTTGAAATGAGCAGTAGAATATTTTCTGGCAAATTTCAACAGTAATTAATTTACCTTCCCCTTGTATCATGTGACAGTCATCAGCCAATCAAAAAAATGCATATACATATATACTGTGCATTTTCACACTTGCTCAGTAGGAGATGGAGCCTCAGAAAGTGTGCATGTAAAAAGAATGTGCACATTTTGATAATAGAAGTATATTGGATTTTCTTTTTAACTGTGGGCTTTATCTGAACCATCATACTTTAATTTTGACTTTAGTGGCCCTATAAAGGTAATTTGTCTTCCAATATTAATTTGTTTCTTTGCATTGTAGGTTACTGATTTAAAGGGACAGTGTACACCAATTTTCATATAACTGAATGTAGTAGACACTAATATAAAGAAGAATATGCACAGATACTGATATAGTATAAAACCTTTTAAAAACTAACTTAGAAGCTCCCAGTTTAGCACTGTTGATGAGGTTAGACTGGGACACACACTGAAAGGGGCTGGGTAAGCAGGAAGAACAGACACTCCCCCCTTCCTGCATATGAAAACACAGATTACAAAAACAGGAGTCAGCAGGAGCTTGTAAACGCGTGTATACATCTGTCTGTGGGGCTTTGTTAGGAGTCTGAAAATTATCACAATATTTAAAAAAAATAAGCAAAACTATACATTGTTACAAAAACACTCCCTGGTGGGCTATATTAATGGATAATCTACAAAACATTTATGCAAAGAAAAAAAGTACCATTTCCCTTTAAGTAATTTTGGTCTTATCATTCTCTTACCTTTGTCTCTTACTTTAATATTGAGTATTTTAACTTACAGTATTTTAGTAGGAGTATGTGGTAAGCGGTTCTGAGCCATTGATTCCAGCTATCTGACATTCATGAATAGACACCATTTCCACCTGATGTTTATTGTTTGTTACACATTTCATGTGACACAATTCAGGTTCATAGTTGACAACATATACGGCTAGATTTGGAGTTTGGCGTTAGCCGTGAAAACCAGCGTTAGAGGCTCCTAACGCTGGTTTTAGGCTAACTCCGGTATTTGGAGTCACTCAAAAAAGGGTCTAACGCTTACTTTTCAGCCGCGACTTTTCCATACCGCAGATCCCCTTACGTCAATTGCGTATCCTATCTTTTCAATGGGATCTTTCTAACTCCGGTATTTAGAGTCGTGTCTGAAGTGAGCGTTAGAAATCTAACGACAAAACTCCAGCCGCAGAAAAAAGTCAGTAGTTAAGAGCTTTCTGGGCTAACGCCGGTTCATAAAGCTCTTAACTACTGTACTCTAAAGTACACTAACACCCATAAACTACCTATGTACCCCTAAACCGAGGCCCCCCACATCGCCGCCACTCGATTAAATTTTTTTAACCCCTAATCTGCCGACCGCCACCTACGTTATACTTATGTACCCCTAATCTGCTGCCCCTAACACCGCCGACCCCTGTATTATATTTATTAACCCCTAATCTGCCCCCCACAATGTTGCCGACAGCTACCTACAATAATTAACCCCTAATCTGCTGACCGCAAAGCGCCGCCACCTACATTATAGCTATGTACCCCTAATCTGCTGCCCCTAACACCGCCGACCCCTATATTATATTTATTAACCCCTAATCTGCCCCCTCAACGTCGCCTCCACCTGCCTACACTTATTAACCCCTAATCTGCCGAGCGGACCGCACCGCTACTATAATAAAGTTATTAACCCCTAATCCGCCTCACTAACCCTATAATAAATAGTATTAACCCCTAATCTGCCCTCCCTAACATCGCCGACACCTAACTTCAATTATTAACCCCTAATCTGCCGACCGGAGCTCACCGCTATTCTAATAAATGTATTAACCCCTAAAGCTAAGTCTAACCCTAACACTAACACCCCCCTAAATTAAATATAATTTTAATCTAACGAAATAAATTAACTCTTATTAAATAAATTATTCCTATTTAAAGCTAAATACTTACCTGTAAAATAAATCCTAATATAGCTACAATATAAATTATAATTACATTGTAGCTATTTTAGGATTAATATTTATTTTACCGGCAACTTTGTAATTATTTTAACCAGGTACAATAGCTATTAAATAGTTAAGAACTATTTAATAGCTACCTAGTTAAAATAATTACAAAATTACCTGTAAAATAAATCCTAACCTAAGTTACAATTAAACCTAACACTATACTATCATTAAATTAATTAAATAAAATACCTATAATTACCTACAATTAAACCTAACACTACACTATCAATACATTAATTAAATACAATATCTACAAATAACTACAATGAAATAAACTAACTAAAATACAAAAAATAAAAAAGAACTAAGTTACAAAAAATAAAAAAATATTTACAAACATAAGAAAAATATTACAACAATTTTAAACTAATTACACCTACTCTAAGCCCCCTAATAAAATAACAAAGACCCCCAAAATAAAAAATGCCCTACCCTATTCTAAATTACTAAAGGTCAAAGCTCTTTTACCTTACCAGCCCTGAACAGGGCCCTTTGCAGGGCATGCCCCAAGAAGTTCAGCTCTTTTGCCTGTAAAAAAAAACATACAATACCCCCCCAACATTACAACCCACCACCCACATACCCCTAATCTAACCCAAACCCCCCTTAAATAAACCTAACACTAAGCCCCTGAAGATCATCCTACCTTGTCTTCACCTCACCAGGTATCACCGATCCGTCCTGGCTCCAAAATCTTCATCCAACCCAAGCGGGGGCTGGCGATCCATCATCCGGTGGCTGAAGAGGTCCAGAAGAGGCTCCAAAGTCTTCATCCTATCCGGGAAGAAGAGGCGATCCGGACCGGCAACCATCTTGATCCAAGCAGCATCTTCTATCTTCATCCGATGACGACCGGCTCCATCCTGAAGACCTCCACCGCGGACCCATCTTCTTCCGGCGACGTCCAACTGAAGAATGACAGTTCCTGATCGGAACAGCCAATAGAATGCGAGCTCAATCTGATTGGCTGATTGGATCAGCCAATCGGATTGAACTTGATTCTGATTGGCTGATTCCATCAGCCAATCAGAATATTCCTACCTTAATTCTGTTTGGCTGATAGAATCCTATCAGCCAATCGGAATTCGAGGGACGCCATCTTGGATGACGTCCCTTAAAGGAACCGTCATTCTTCAGTTGGACGTCGCCGGAAGAAGATGGGTCCGCGGTGGAGGTCTTCAGGATGGAGCCGGTCGTCATCGGATGAAGATAGAAGATGCCGCTTGGATCAAGATGGTTGCCGGTCCGGATCGCCTCTTCTTCCCGGATAGGATGAAGACTTTGGAGCCTCTTCTGGACCTCTTCAGCCACCGGATGATGGATCGCCAGCCCCGCTTGGGTTGGATTAAGATTTTGGAGCCAGGACGGATCGGTGATACCTGGTGAGGTGAAGACAAGGTAGGATGATCTTCAGGGGCTTAGTGTTAGGTTTATTTAAGGGGGGTTTGGGTTAGATTAGGGGTATGTGGGTGGTGGGTTGTAATGTTGGGGGGGTATTGTATGTTTTTTTTTACAGGCAAAAGAGCTGAACTTCTTGGGGCATGCCCCGCAAAGGGCCCTGTTCAGGGCTGGTAAGGTAAAAGAACTTTGAACTTTAGTAATTTAGAATAGGGTAGGGCATTTTTTATTTTGGGGGTCTTTGTTATTTTATTAGGGGGCTTAGAGTAGGTGTAATTAGTTTAAAATTGTTGTAATATTTTTCTTATGTTTGTAAATATTTTTTTATTTTTTGTAACTTAGTTCTTTTTTATTTTTTGTACTTTAGTTAGTTTATTTCATTGTAGTTATTTGTAGGAATTGTATTTAATTTATTTATTGATAGTGTAGTGTTAGGTTTAATTGTAGGTAATTGTAGGTATTTTATTTAATTAATTTAATGATAGTATAGTGTTAGGTTTAATTCTAACTTAGGTTAGGATTTATTTTACAGGTAATTTTGTAATTATTTTAACTAGGTAACTATTAAATAGTTCTTAACTATTTAATATCTATTGTACATGGTTAAAATAATTACAAAGTTGCCTGTAAAATAAATATTAATCCTAAAATAGCTACAATGTAATTATAATTTATATTGTAGCTATATTAGGATTTATTTTACAGGTAAGTATTTAGCTTTAAATAGGAATAATTTATTTAATAAGAGATAATTAATTTCATTAGATGTAAATTATATTTAACTTAGGGGGGTGTTAGTGTTAGGGTTAGACTTAGCTTTAGGGGTTAATACATTTATTAGAATAGCGGTGAGCTCCAGTCGGCAGATTAGGGGTTAATAATTGAAGTTAGGTGTCAGCGATGTTAGGGAGGGCAGATTAGGGGGTTAATACTAGTTATTATAGGGTTAGTGAGGCGGATTAGGGGTTAATAACTTTATTATAGTAGCGCTCAGGTCCGCTCGGCAGATTAGGGGTTAATAAGTGTAGGCAGGTGGAGGCGACGTTGTGGGGGGCAGATTAGGGGTTAATAAATATAATATAGGGGTCGGCGATGTTAGGGCAGCAGATTAGGGGTACATAGGGATAATGTAAGTAGCGGCGGTTTACGGAGCGGCAGATTAGGGGTTAATAATAATATGCAGGGGTCAGCGATAGCGGGGGCGGCAGATTAGGGGTTAATAAGTGTAAGGTTAGGGGTGTTTAGACTC
This sequence comes from Bombina bombina, assembly GCF_027579735.1. Classification (NCBI taxonomy): domain Eukaryota; kingdom Metazoa; phylum Chordata; class Amphibia; order Anura; family Bombinatoridae; genus Bombina; species Bombina bombina. The sequence continues at coordinate 94,984,451 of NC_069501.1, forward strand.
GGGGTACATGTTAGAGTGTTAAGTGCAGACGTAGGAAGTGTTTCCGCATAGCAAACAATGGGGCTGCGTTAGGAGCTGAACGCGGCTTTTTTGCAGGTGTTAGGTTTTTTTTCAGCTCAAACAGCCCCATTGTTTCCTATGGGGGAATCGTGCACGAGCACGTTTTTGAGGCTGGCCGCTTGCGTAAGCAACTCTGGTATCGAGAGTTGAAGCTGCATTAAATATGCTCTACGCTCCTTTTTTGGAGCCTAACGCAGCCTTTATGTGGACTCTCAATACCAGAGTTATTTTTATGGTGCGGCCAGAAAAAAGCCGGCGTTAGCTTTTCGGGTTGTTACCGACAAACTCCAAATCTAGCCGTTAGAAAATATTCCTAGGGCACTTTCTAGCAAAGCAGTCAAGTAGGCAAGTTATAGTGTAATGCCCATGCCCACTGATAAGCCCACTATCCTCCGACATCCATACTAAGGCAACACACCTTTGCAGATTTTTACAATGTGGGGAAACTCCTGGAACAATTAAATAAGCCTGGATTTCAAGTGATTCAAAATGGTAGTTTTAGTAGAGCGTGAAAATGGTAGCTCTACGGTGCACTAACACATCACAAGTTCATAGTAATATGTTAGCACTGGAACTAAAGCTTCAGGTGCGCTAACACCTGGAGGTTGGATTGTGCGGCTGTGCTAAATCCCTCACATAATATTCTTCAATTGGAAGCACTATAAAACTCAGGTCCTGGCTATCCCTCAAGCGCTAAACCGAAGGTATGTTGAGCCGAAGATGTGCTAAGCTGAAGGTCAAATAGTTCTTCACAAAGTATTCAACTTTGCTTTTTTATAGATAGAGAGATAGATAGATAGATAGATGATAGATAGATACCAGGCCCAGAAACCCAAAAGTGCCGTATAGCTGCAGAGGACTTGAATGGAGGGGGTAAGCATTAAAACCCCTCAATCTCAGCTCCCTTAAGCCCTAGAACTCACAAGACCTCATTGTATCAAAGGCAATCACATGCTCTTTCAAGCGTTGTGTAACTTGGGGTATAAAACCAAAGACATTTTTTTTATTAAAATAAAGCACACACAAAGATTTTCTGTGCCTGTAACAGCTTATTTAAAATACATAGAGATTCCCAAGACGAATAGCTTCAAAGCCCAAAAGTCTCTTTTAAAAACATGCCCCTATACAGCTTTTAAAAGGCCAAGGGATCACTGTGGTAAAAGTGATCAACAGGCTTGAATAATTGTGCATTTATTTTAATAGAGGCTAATGGGCACCCCTATGTGCAGATCAAAATTATTATCGGTTATTTGTAGAGCGCCAACAGATTCCGCAGCACTATAATGATATACATCTGCCTAAAGGGCCTTTTTTTATATGTGGATAACCCCTTCTTATGTTTACACAGAATTTAGAAAAAAAAATACACAGAATTTTTTTTACAACCTTGATTATTAAAATTTTCATACAAATAAACATTATTTTCACACATTTTGCAGTGTTCTAACATGTCATGATATATACATTAAATAGTGATACACTTTGAATTTGCTGGGTCTGCTTAAAACCCCCAATATATAATATGTGTGGATTTTTTTATTAAAAATGGCCTACAGTGGGGCTTAAATGTCAGCAGCACCTAAAACTCCAAAATAGCTCATCGCAGGTGCAAATGACTCAGCAGGTAAAGGGTTATGAAAGGAGCTTATAATTGATCTACTAGAAACCTTAGGAAAAGGTTAAAATATGTAACCAATGTTGAGCTATAACAATAAGTGAAGCAGCAAAATATGACAGCATTATAAGGGATTCTGAGGTCAAGTGTGTTGAATTAAAAAAAAGTCCATAACATTTAATAAAAAGCTACTTAAAAAGTGTTTTGTAATGAACTGGAATACTGTTATCCCCATGCAAAAAATAGGTGCAACTTCTGAAAAGTCAGTTACCACAGGGTATTTGAATAGGCACTTTGCATATGAATTCTGATTAATTAGAATGGGGAATCTACTAAATCCATATTATGACATCAAATAAATGCATAGCATTGATGAGCCACTGACATTTGATCAGTCTGTGCTACAGTTCGGTATAATAATGAGTCAAGTAAGGAAATCTACTTCTACTTGATAGGGGAATAGAGAGATATTAGGAGATAGTGGAGAAAGCATCTGATCTGTCTTCAGATAAACTTTGAACCCATTACCTGATGTGTCTTCAGATACATTTGGAAGACGTTAACTGATGTGCCTTCAGATAAACTTTGAACCTGTTACCTGATGTGTCTTCAGAAAAACTTTGAACCATTACCTGATGAGCTTTCAGATAAACTGTGAAGCCATTACCTGATGTGTCTTCAGATAAACTTTGAAGCCATTACCTGATGTGTCTTCAGATAAACTTTGAAGCCATTACCTGATGTGTCTTCAGATAAACTTTGAAGCCATTACCTGATGTGTCTTCAGATAAACTTTGAAGCCATTACCTGATGTGTCTTCAGATAAACTTTGAAGCCATTACCTGATGTGTCTTCAGATAATCTTTGAACCGTTAACTGATGAGGCTTCAGATAAACTTTGAACACGTTACCTGTGTCTTCAGGTAGATTTTGAAAACATCTTTTCCTAGATCTGCCTTCAGATACACATTGAACTTTTTTCCCTAGCACTTTAGTACAATATGGAGTATGAAGGGAATGGTGCAAAAGAGATGGCCTAGGGCAGGGGTGTCCAAACTTTGCTCTCCAGAGGTTTTGGAACTACATTTCCCATGATGCTCAGCTAGATAAAAGGCTGGTTGAGCATCATCGGAAATGTAATTCCAAAACCTCTGGGAGCAAAGTTTGGACACCCCTGGCCTAGGGCATATCCAAACTTTTCTGTAGGGGTCCATATTGGTATATTTTTCACTCAAAGGGCCAATGAGCAAGTTTTAGCAGTACTTTTAGTTGAAGGTTTCATACCTTTATTTTTCTCTCTCTATTTTTACAACTGGTTTTGTGCCTGACCTAAGGCCTGGCTGACCACCACTCCTTGGCACTGACTCCTAATTCTGCTAACACCTACATATATTCTATTGTCAATGTAATCTTTCCTGCAGTTTTTTTACATGAAGCCCACCTGGTGGATGACATCCCATGGGAAACACAGAACGTCCGGTCTGTAATTCTAGTATCATACGTCAGCACCTCAGTCCGCTCTTAGGGGCCGATTTATCATATTGCGGATAGACATGATTCTCTGCAGCGAATCATGTCCGCCCTGCATCACTAAATGCCAACAGCATACGCTGTCGGCATTTAACATTGCACAAGCATTTCTAGTGAAATGATTGTGTAATGCTGCCCCCTGCACATTCGCGGCCAATCAGCTGCTAGCAGGGGGTGTCAATCATCTGGATCGTATATGATCAGTGTGATTGCTGTCCGCCGCCTCAGAGGTGGTGGATAAGTTAAGGAGTAGTGGTTTTAAGACTGACATCTTGCGCGGCCGTGGAAACTGCTGCATTCACAGCTTGATCATTCGGCGCCATAGCATACAATTTTAAAAAAGTTTCCAATTTTCTTCTATTATCAAATTTGATTAGTTTTCATGTTATTCTTTGCTGAATAGATATCTAGATAGGCCTAGTGCACATGTCTGGAGCACTCCATGGCAGGAAAAAGTGCTGCCATCTAGTGCTCTTGCTAATATATGACATTCTTGCAAAACTGCTGCTATATAGTGCTGAGGACACGTAATCTTCTGAGTGTTCCACCTTGTTTTTCAACAAAGGATAACAAGAAAACAAAGTAAATAGTGATAACAGAAGTAAATTGTAAAGTTTTCTTTTCCCTTCAACTCTGAAGAAGATAACATACGCCTGAGAGACACTTTGTTAGAGAAGCTAGAGCTATACTAATCTAGGCATGATGTTTCTATATGTAAAAATATTTGTGAAGATAATTTCTCTTCCCCAAAATACTCCTAGTACTAGAACAAACAACGCAATACAGACTAATCTCAGACACTGGGCTAGATTACAAATTATTGCACGTTTGCGGGAGCGCAATAATTAACCAGCGATTACCACGGCCTTTGATCTCTGGTAAATTTTCTAAAAGTGCCCCAATTGCCCTCAAAATAGAAAAACTGCACTAGGCAGTTTTCGAACTTTAAAGTTGGAGGGAGTGGGGTGTTAGAAAAAAAAAAAAACGGCACTGAAAAGTGCCTTTACATTACGGTCTATGGGAACTGTGTGCTCCCAGTAAATATATATGTATATGATTATATACATATATATTTATGTGTTAATATGTGTATATATACATATTAACACATAAATATATATGTATATAATCATATAAATATATATTTAGCACTGCTGCCTATCGATGCGCTACTTACCCCCTTCGCTGCGCAATGATTTGATGCCGCCTGTGACAGCATCAGAACGAGTCTCCCATAGGAGCCTATGGAAGCGCGTCTTGTGAGTGCAATGCTTCCTAGCAATGTGAAAGCACATTATTGTGCGCTGGTATTACAAAGTGGAGCGCTAATATCGCTTGCATGCAAGCGATATTTAGTGCTCCACTTGTAATCTGGCCCATTGTGTGTGTCTTTATTTTGCATTACTTTTAATTCTTTCAGCCAAGAAGTCTCAGGCAGTGTTCTGCTACATGAACCAGATCACCTTTCAGGCTACAATATTAACTGCACAATGTCAATAGTTTACTCCCTTTAGATGTCTCTTGATTTATTCTAAGCTTTTAGTACTGCAGAATAGCAAGCAGACCTAACAATGATAAAAACATGGAATTACACTCTAATTATTTAGTATAAGGTGACATATTTTTGCAGCAAATAAAATAGCTTGGGTCATCTCATTTGCCCTGGTACTAATTAAAAAACATGAAAGCCTTAATTATCCCTTGGACTTGCTTCCCTTTCAAGATACCTTCAAGGGACATTCTAATACGAAAAAGTAACAAAAACATATTTTATTTCATTAGAGAATGTAATTTGTATGGAACCAATTTCTAAAATTCAATAGCAAGGTGTGAAATATAACACCAAACCTCACATGGGCAGACCTTACTTAATTCCCTAAAAAAGGACCTGATTACGTGTGAGTCTTGGTGACTGGTGAGCTCCCTCCCATACAAGGTATTGAAGCTTCTGTAAAGCAGAGTCTCACGGGGGATAATTAATTTGAAAGAGAGTACCAGGCACTGATTACAACATTATTATTTAAACCACATACAAATAAAATTACACCATTTTCAGAGCACTTTTCTATGCATTCACTTCTACGACCTCAAGGGAGCGAGATATTCAAATGGATCAAGAAAGCCGGCAAAATATTCTAAAGGGCTGACAGTACTGTTTAAAGGCAGCATTGCCAAGAGGTGTTTTATCATACATTTTAGTGGTTGGCGATGTCTCTGGTACTGGCGATATATTCATGGCAGCCTCGTCCCCTACATCGAAGGTGTAATGTAAATGATCCCTTTACACAGTACTGTATCACAATACAATTTACATGTGACAACAGAAACTCAATCCCTGTTCTTACAATACAATAGTGAATTAAACATATTAATAATACACCTATAGGATCTGGGGGATTGTGGGTATATATTTTTATATACATTGTTTAAAGGAACAGTATACTGTAAAATAGTTTTTCCCTTAATTTGTTGCCAATTACTTTTTTTTACCAGTTGCAGAGTATAAAATGTATGAGAATTTGCTTTATAAGGTTTATTTGTGTATGTGAATTAGCTGGTTTTGTGTTTTAAAGCCACAACCTAATAAAATGAGAGATCTCATTACTTTATCACATTGTGTACATACACATGCTTCTTTATCTTATATCTGTCCATAAACCAAAGACCAATACTTGGAGAGAACAATGGAAAATTAACAATGTATTACCTTATCTCTTCTATACCCTACTGGGAGTTTAATTTCTTTTGCTGGCTGTGTTTACGCATCTTATCTATAGCTTGGCCATAAGACTAAAAAACTTTCAGAATAGGTGGGGATACCACAGGCTAAATCAACAATTTCAAATGCCAATATAAGGGTAAAGGAAATACTTGTAAACAATTTTATACACCCCAGCAGGTAAAGTGGATCATTGGGAACAAATTAAAGGAGATAATGTTTTGAGTAAACTGTCCCTTTAATTTATATTTATTGTGTAATATAATGTGATAATATCTATGTAAACTGTAAGTGTGATTGTACAAATCTTATATTGTGTATGTATTTTTACTTATTTTAAGATTGCTATTGTACATTCTCAATTTTCATGTTTACATTATATTGAGAATGTGCAATTGTGATTGCAATATTCATATTTCATAATATTAGGATCGTGATTTTGCGTTTGTAATACAGGTATTTATATTTTGCAGCTCCTATAGTTTTAATAGGAAGTTGTTTTTTGTTTTTGTTTTTATTAACAAAGTAGATTGCAGACATGACGAATATATAGATTTTCTTTGGGATTTTCGAGGGTGTTCCATGGAAATAACCTGCATTTTAATGGGGCAACATTGCCACAGGTTTCTAATATTTAAAGCACTGTCCTCCGTCTTAGCTATACCTTTTCAGCCATGTTAGTCTCATTTGCTTTTCAGTGGCGACATTTTATATATCCATTCCATTAATCATACTCAATTGTATTAATGTGGTGTAGCATCAGGAGTTTAATTTATTTTGCTTTTTCTAATTTCGTTGGTAACAACATTTTATAATCACAAAAATATATATATATTTTTTTCCTCATGCAATAATGAGATCAGGAGCCTATGGTACTTCGTGTTTTAAGTTTATAGCATTTCTACACTATATAAAACCTATGGGTGCTAGATGTTTTCTATCAAAATTGATAGGAAGGTTCCACTCTGGAATTTGGAATAAAGGACATCTAATTATAAATATCAAATTTATCATAATATTTGTATATATTTTATAACTGGACAAAAGTGGCATTCTGTTTATTATTCATTATTATAATTATGGAGGTTAAAAGTAACCTATCACAGTTATACACATGGCAAATGCAATCTTAACATTTACATTTGAGATTTCTTCAAAAAACGTTTGTACACACAACACACTTTCTTATACATAAAGGACAATTACTGCGATATAATATAAATACTTGTTTTTTCTTATTATTTCAGAGATATGATTTATTATTTTTTGTCTCTCTTTAAGGGTCCAGGTACTGGTATAATACAATTTTTCTCATCAGAATAATATATGTACTTGCTAATGCTAAATTGTGTACAAATTATTGTGTACTGCAGTTTAAAAGACACATTTCCACTAAACAAATGGTTGAGTTCTTATTACTAATGATGTAAGTAGGAATGTTGTTGCTGCTGTTCAGAAAGGGGTCCATGACCTAGGAAATCATTAGAGCATGTGGCATCAACTGTATCTTTTTCTGCTTTTTTACCTGTGTATGGCGAGGAAGCAGGGACATTTCATTCTTGGTTAAATAAGTGGTGCAGGGAAAGAGGATTTGGTTTATTGGCCATTATAGCTCAGTTTGGCAATATACAGTACTAGATTATTTTAAAAAGGTGGCTTGCTTTTGAATGCTAAAAGAACAGAGTATCTGGGAGAGGAGTTCAAATCCTTTATTAGAAGTGATTTAAACTAGTAAAGGGGGTGGCATTAATATATCCACCTGTACCCCAAAGCATGTTAGTCCAAGTTTCAGATCTAAAAATTCTAGTAGAAAAGTTCTTCGTACACAAGTGTTCGCAGCTTAGGAAATAAATTACCTGAACTCACTTTAATAATGACTAGGGACAACTTGGATTTAGTAGCTATAACTGAATCATGGTGCAGTGGTTCTCATGACTGGGACATAGTCATATCTGGATACAAATTACTTAAAAAGGACAGAGTAGGAAAGAAAGGTGGAGTTGTTCTCTATGTAAAAGAAAATTTGAAGGTTACTGAAATTGTAGGAACTAATGATGATCTGGAAAGTATTTGGGAAACTGGGGATAGAAGGCTTTAGCAAGGCTGATTTTTCATACATGGGAGAATACCTGAACAACTATTTAAAAGGGCAAACTCTTATTACGGAACAGTGGGAATTTATGAAGGGTACCATTTTATATGCAACCACATAATGTACTTGACATGTCTGTAAAAGTAAGAGGAAATCAATATGGTTTTCCAAAGAAGTAGCACATGTTGTAAAGATAAAAAAGGTAACATAAAAATTACAGACACACAGATAATGATATGCAGATATGGAGACTCCAACAAAAAAAGACAAAGCAGTTAATTAGGAAGGCTAAAGCTCATGCGGAGAGAAGATAGCTCAGTCAGTAAAACATGGGGACAAAACCTTTTTTAGATCTATCAGCAAAATTGAGAGCAGTTGATGGTAGAATAGTAGAATGAGATAAGCAAATTACAGACTGTCTCAATGATTACTTCTGTCTTCACAAAAGATTGTGAAGATAGAATGTCTACATTAAGGGATGCTACAAAAATGAAAATGAGCTTAGCACCACTTTTTACAGTGGATGAGGTTTTGCTGGTATTATCAAAAATAAATGTAAAAAAGTAAGTGGGTCCTGATAATATTCAATTATGGGTTTTAAAGAAACCCATTAACTGATCTGTTTAATAAGTCACTATTGACATGAGTTTTTCCAAATGATTGGAGAATACCCTTCATAAAAATCGCAGTAGGGAAGAATCTGGTAACTACAGACCAGTTAGTAAATGGAGTATATTTTGCAGAGGGGACAGTTTCTAGTGGTGTTCCTCAAGGGTCAGTTTGGGGCCTGTTTTGTTTAACATATTTCTCAGAGATATCAGCAAATGGATGCAGGGGAAAGTATGTCTGTTTGCAGATCATACAAAAAGTGTAATAGAGTAGATGTTCCAGGGGGTGGAGAAAATGAAAAGTGATATACACAAATTGGAGGGTTGGACAAATGACTGGGATCTAAAGTTTAACACTTCAAAGGGAAAAATTATGCATTTAGAGAAGACAAATCCAAACATTAATTATAAACTGAATTCCACTTTATTGACTGTTACAAATGAGGAATGGGACTTGGTAGTTATTATTTCAGGTGATTTAAAATGTAGCAAACAATGTAGTAATGCAGCGAGTAAGGCTAGCAGAATGCTTGGTTGTATTGGTAGAGGTATTTGCAGAAGAAACTGTAAGGTTCTTATGCCACATTACAGATCATTAGTTAGGCCACATCTTGAGTATTGTGTGCAGTTCTGGAGGCCATATCTCCATAAGGATATAAACAAACTGGAATCTCTGCAAAGGAGGACTGCTAAAATGTTACATTAAAAAAAAAAACTTACCTGGAGAAGCTCAATTACCTAAATATGTATAGCTTAGAAGAGAGGAGGTGATATTATAGTAACTTTCAAGTATATTAAGTGGCTTAGTAAAGGGGTTATGATCTCAAGCTAAAGGGTAGTAGACTCAGGGGTAATTTGCAGAAGAATTTCTTTACAGAAAGGGTGATTGATTCATGGGGGCCGATTTATTAAGAGTCGAATGGATGTGATACGCTGTAGCAATCATGTCCACCTGACATCGCTGAATGCCGACAGCTGTTGGCATTTATCATTGCACAAGCAGTTCTGGTGAACTGCTTGTGCAATGCTGACCCCTGCAAATTTGCGGCCAATTGGCCACTAGCAGGGGATGTATGCGATCGGGCTGATTGCTGTACGCCACCTCAGAAGTGGCATACAAGTTAAGACTGCTGCTTCTTAACTCCTGTTTCCGGTCTAAAGACCACTGCTCCATAACTTGTCCGCCTGCTCTGAGGCCGAGGACAGAAATCAACCCGAATGAATATGATTGGGTTGATTGACACCCCCTGCAGGGGGCGGCATTGCACCAGCAATTCACAAGAATTTTTATCGATGTGCAGCAGACATGATACGCTACATTGTATCATGTCCGATCGCACGATGTTAAATATACCCCATAGAGACTATCTTTTAATAGACAGTAAACACCTTTTAATTACAAAACATTTATGTTGTTTTGATATAGAATAACATCAGCCAAGTCTAAACATTTTTAAATCAAATTACCATCTTTTATTATTTCAATTGTTTTTCAATAGAAAAACTCTACACATCATTAGCCTTATTTAGAAGAGCCAATTTGGGATTGAGTCTGCAGACAAGGCTATTCATGATGATTAAAGTGCTAGTATCGCTTTTATTGTTTTGCACTTGTTATCAGTTAAAGAAATTAAGGGAAATATATGTATCAGGGTTAGCCTTAAAAAAGTCTATAGTATGCATTTCCAGCTCTGAGAATTAGAACATCATTTTTAGGACTAAATTAAATGAAAACGTGGCAAAATAAATAATAAAAGTATAGTGTAAAGTTGTTTTATTATGCATAACTAAACATATTTTATACAAAACTTCTGTTGCTTATTTATATGATTTTAAGCATATTGGAGATTACTTTTCTTGTGCTTTTGGGTCAGTAGTGGTGTGCGTCTTGGAGTTCTGTGTTTAGTACGTGCCTTACTGTGAAAACTGAAACCTCAGTGCCTGTTGCCACCAAGTCTTGCTGCAGGTCTTTTGGAGTCACTCAAGGGTTTTCCTCAATCTGCCTTCGCAGAAATCTGGTTGCAGCCGTTGATAGCTTCCTTTGTCTGCCCCGTCCAGGTAGTGTAATCACTGTTCCTTTAACTTTGAACTTGCGAACTGTGCTTCCAACAGTGTCTCTAGGAACATTCAGTGCCTTTGCTATCTTTTTGTATCCTGTTCCTTGCTTGTGAAGGGAGATGCTCTCTTCTCTTAACTTTTGGAACCATTCTTTTGACTTATTTCTAACATGCAGTCAAACATGACACTCAACAAACCCCTAGCAAGTTCAGGTATTTCATGTGTTCTAGCTCAAGCAAACCTGGTGCAACTAATGAAGTCCTTGATTAGTTGCATCAGGTGCGTTTGAGACAACATCTGTTTTGCATATTTGTGCTGTTGTGGGGGATTCTATTCAGGGGGTTGAATAATTTTGAGACTGCAGAATTAATTAAAAGTTGCATTTTCAGTTGAATTTGGGGAAACTACTAGAAGCATTCATTGTGTTGAGCTACTTCAATTGCTGAAAGTCTGTCAATTTTGATAATAAACCTGATTTGCAATGGGGGTTGAATAATTTTGATTACAACTGTGTATATATATGCATCCAGAGAAAAGAAGGCACTCACCGGGTCTTGAATTAAATACTTTTAATGCAGTAGTGATGTTTCAGGGTTGCGCCCGTCCTCAGACAATATTTACAGTATAAGCATTAACTTACCCCTTATATAAGAACCCAACTCCCACTTGTGTAGCTGTCGGCGGGGTTCTGGAAGTCCAGCATGCGCGTGGTGTACACCTAAGTCATTCGTTCTGTACTCAAGATTAAAACAAAGTTAAAAACAACAGCAAACGCTAGCATATAGGCAGCATTTAGGAGGCATATATAGGATAACTCACATAATGTGCATAGTACACCTATATTATAAATAGAAATCCAAGTAAATATTACTAATGGTTAAAGATTATATAGAGAGGCAATAGTAATACTGATATAGCAACCTGGGGAATACATTATTAACTAACTATGGTGCCGAACACAATCAGTAAAGAAGTGCCTAGTGTAATTTATATTTATACCATTCTGGCAGTTACATATTATAGGCTGACATATAATCAATTAAACAAAACCCAGTAAATACTGCTGTATTATGCCCAGGTGACTATGCGCCATTATAGACAATAAGGAGAAGGGCATAATTGCATGACGGCTAGAAGTAAAGACAGAAGTATCTCAGTTATCGAAATTATACACAAGACATCATTAGTGTAGAGGTGTAAATCACAGGTAACAGTGCCAATCCAGGTGGATGTTCAAACCCTGGGGAGACATAGTCCCCAGGACATATATCCACCTGGACTCACGTTGAAGTAATATTTTAGCTCTGTCCCCCCCTCTAGTAAGAGGGGGGGACATGGTCTATAATAATATACTTCAAGTCAGAGACCTTGTGTTTTGCCAAGGCAAAATGCCTGGCTACCAGCTGGTCAGAGGTTCCTCGATCAATGGCCATTCTTATTGCTGATCTGTGGTTCGCCATTCTGGTGCGTAGATCGTCAACTTTCTTTCCCACATAAAATAAACTGCATACACAGTGTAAAAGATACACTATGTAGTTAGTTGATCCCTCAATGATCTTGCTCGTCGGTATCCAATTCTGGGTGGTACAGTCCCATAGAATGGAAGTTCTTTATCAGTTGAGAAAATGGACCAATTTCTTTGCAAGCTCTCTGTAAATACTGGTTTATCAATGTCAAAAGTAGTTAGAAATGTCAATCTATTATCCTGTTTTTTATCTTTGGCCTGTAATAGTTCCTCCTGTTCCATCTTGAGAAAATCCAGTTTTCTCGTTCTGAGGTTATCCTTATCGTATCCCCTATGGATACATTTTGTTTCCATTTCCTGTAGCTGTTGTTGCCTCAGTTCCGCATCGATGTTGTTTCTAGCTGTTCTTTTAAATTGTGATGTCAAGAGAGCTCTTTTTAAGGCTGGTGGATGACAGCTATGGGCATGCAGGAGGGAATTACGATCAGTCTCCTTACTGAAAAGTGTGGTACATAGGCGTCCATCCCTTTTGAAGATTCTTAAATCCAAAAAGTCTATGCTATTAAGGTTGTGTGTTATCTTAAACTTAATAGTAGGATGTGCCTCATTCAGGAGTGAAAACCATGTCATCAATTCCTCCTCCGTTCCATCTCATAGAAGAAACAGATTGTCTATGTATCTTTTGTAATTAGATATCCTTGTATCAGTGAGTAGTAAAGTTCCTGCAGTCTCAAATTCAGCCATAAATAGGTTAGCATATACAGGGGCTACATTTGACCTCATGGCCGTACCTGAAATTTGAAGAAAACATTCTTTCTCATATCTGAAATAGTTCAGCTCCAAGCATGATGACAAAAGTTCCTCAATTGTGTTAATAGGAGGTCCAACATATGGGTAGTGAGAAAGCTGTCTGGTTATTGAAAATCCCTTGCATATGTGGGATTACAGTGTACAAACTGGTTACGTCCATTGTAACCAGAAGTGTTTCATCCTTGACACTAGTTATGTTGTTTAAAATCATGATCATGGAACTGGAGTCTAACAAGAAGGAGTCCATATTTATTACCAGTGGTTGTAAAATCTGGTCCAGGTAAATGGCTATCGGTTGCAGAAGGGATCCTATAGCTGAGACTATAGGTCTCCCAGGAGGTGCCTCCATGCTCCTCACCGGAATTCTAGGATGTTGCCCTGATGTACAAGTCTAGTAAAGGTTTTAATTGTCGGATTGCTGCTAGTTGGATCAAATGTGCTTATCCCTTTAAGAGTCTTTTTTGGTTGTTCCTCAAAGCCCTTAAAAGTGATCCTTCAATCTCAGTTTTCTCGTGAATTTGTGTATGTCCACATAGAGATCAAATTCATTGTACTTAGTAGTAGATATGAATGATAGTCCTTTATTTAAGACACTCCTTTCATCAGGGGTTAGTACATGATCACTTAAATTGACCACTAGGTCCTCGTCAAGCGGCCTCTTCTAGGGGGTCTGTATGGTCTGCTTGTACCTCCCCCCCGTCTGGTATGGCTCCTTGTCCTGCCTCATTTTTTGACCGAGTGGCCATTCCCCTTCTAGTTCCTGTTTGGGGCAGTAGTGATCCTGATGTTATAGTTGCATGATCTGAATCCAAACTATTTCCTGAACTGTCCACATTTCCCAGATGTCTCATCCTATTATATCTTTGACGCCAAGGCAGAAATAAGCCTGAATTTTGCTTAAAGTAGTGTAATATACTGAACAAATGTTCACTTGATTTGGTATTGTTAGTGATACAAGAAGTCTCTAGACTTCTAGAATTGAATATAGTTGAATTTTTCTAAATATGAGGAATTACATCTTCACAAACTGGAAGCAGAAACGGACCAAAATTGGTTAAATAAATTAAAAGAAGATATAAATAGATATGAAAACGAATGAATTACCTTCAAAAATCGAAAATTGGAGGATGTAACTAATGACTACAAGAATAAAAGTGTTTATAGGTGACAATTGAGTCCAGAGGAAGGAGCTCAATATCGTACAAATAGACCTTGGCGTCAAAGATATAATAGGATGAGACCTCTGGGAAATGTGGACAGTTCAGGAAATAGTTCGGATTCAGATCATGCAACTATAACATCAGGATTACTACCACCCCAAACAGGAACTAGAAGGGGGATGACCACTCGGTTAAAAAATGAGGCAGGACAAGGAGCCATACCAGGCGGGGGGGGTACAAGCAGACCATACAGACCCCCCAGAAGAGGCCGCTTGACGAGGACCTAGTGGTCAATTTAAGTGATCATGTACTAACCCCTGATGAAAGGAGTGTCTTAAATAAAGGACTATCATTCATACCTACTACTAAGTACAATGAATTTGATCTCTATGTGGACATACAAAAATTCACGAGAAAACTGAGATTGAAGGAACACTTTAAGGGCTTTGAGGAACAACCAAAAAAGTCTCTTAAAGGGATGAGTACATTTGATCCAACTAGCAGCAATCCGACAATTAAAACCTTTACTAGACTTGTACATCAGGACTCAACTATTTTACATCAACAAAGGTGTCTATATAGACACAACCTCACTAAGAATGAGAGGAACGCCTTAACAAGTCTACAAAAAGATATGTCTATAGTCCTGAGGGAAGCGGATAAAGTAGGGGCAATTGTCATCCAGAACTATGTGGACTATCGCAAGAGGTAAAGCGACAATTGGAAGATCACGGTACATATAGGAAACTTAGGGGTGACCCTACGACTATATTTAAAAAGAAATTGGATAACACGTTACATACCATGCACAAGATGAACTGTATTGATAAAGATGAATTGACATATATGACAGTACAACATCCTAGAATTCTGGTGATTTATATGTTGCTAAAAATCCATAAGAGCATGGAGGCACTTCCTGGGAGACCTATAGTCTCAGCTATAGGATCTCTTCTGCAACCGATAGCCGTTTACCTGGACCAGATTTTACAACCACTGGTAAGAAATATGGACTCCTTCTTGTTAGACTCCAGTTCCATGATCAGGATTTTAAACAACATAACTAGTGTCAAGGATGAAACACTTCTGGTTACAATGGACATAACCAGTTTGTACACTGTAATCCCACATATGGAAGGGACTTTGGCATTAACCAGACAGCTTTCACGCTACCCATATGTTGGACCTCCTATTGACACAATTGAGGAACTTTTGTCATCATGCTTGCAGCTGAACTATTTCAGATATGAGAAAGAATTTTTTCTTCAAATTGCAGGTACGGCCATGGGGTCAAATGTAGCCCCTGTATATGCTAACCTATTTATGGCCGAATTTGAGACTGCAGGAACTTTACTACTCATTGATACAAGGATATCTAATTACAAAAGATACATAGACAATCTTTTTCTTCTATGGGATGGAACGGAGGAGGAATTGATGACATGGTTTTCACTCCTGAATGAGGCACATCCTACTATTAATTTTAAGATAACACACAACTTTAATAGTATAGACTTTTTGTATTTAAGAATCTTCAAAAGGGATAGACGCCTATGTACAACACTTTTCAGTAAGGAGACTGATCATAATTCCTTCCTGCATGCCTATAGTTGTCATCCACCAGCCTTAAAAAGAGCTCTCTTGACATCACAATTTAAAAGAACAGCTAGAAACAACACTGATGCGGAACTGAGGAAACAACAGCTACAGGAAATGGAAACAAAATGTATCCATAGGGGATACGATAAGGATAACCTCAGAACGAGAAAACTGGATATTCTCAAGATGGAACAGGAGGAACTATTACAGGCCAAAGATAAAAAACAGGATAACAGATTGACATTTCTAACTACTTTTGACATTGATAAACCAGTATTTACAGAGAGCTTGCAAAGAAATTGGTCCATTATCTCAACTGATAAAAAACTTCCCTTCTATGGGACTGTACCACCCATAATTGGATACCGACGAGCAAGATCATTGAGGGATCAACTTATTAAAACGGACCCAAGAGAATGTTATATGAAAGAGACGTGACTTCATGCCAAACCCGGATTTTTTTTGCTGTCTAGGATGCACTATCTGTGGGGGCCTTACAACTGGGAGTGAATTTAACCATCCATATAAGAACAAGAAATATACAATCAAACACAGAGTGACATGTACAACCAACTACATAGTGTATCTTTTACACTGTGTATGCAGTTTATTTTATGTGGTAAAAACAGTTGACGATCTACACACCAGAATGGCGAACCACAGATCACCAATAAGAACGGCCATTGATCGAGGAACCTCTGACCAGCCGGTAGCCAGGCATTTTGCCTTGGCAAAACACAAGGTTTCTGACTTGAAGTATATTATTATAGACCATGTCCCCCCTCTTACTAGAGGGGGGGGGCAGAGCTAAAATATTACTTCAGCGTGAGTCCAGGTGGATATATGACCTGGGGACTATGTCTCCCCAGGGTTTGAACGTCCACCTGGACTGGCACTGTTACCTGTGATTTACACCTCTACACTAATGATGTCTTGTATATAATTTAGATTACTAAGATACTTCTGTCTTTACTTCTAGCCGTCATGCAATTATGCCCTTCTCCTTATTGTCTATAATGGCACATAGTCACCTGGGCATAATACAGCAGTATTTACTGAGTTTTGTTTAATTGATTATATGTCAGCCTATAATATGTAACTGCCAGAATGGTATAAATATAAATTACACTAGGCACTTCTTTACTGATTGTGTTCGGCACCATAATTAGGTAATAATGTATTCCCCAGGTTGCTATATCAGTATTACTATTGCCTCTATATAATCTTTAACCATTAGTAATATTTACTTGGATTTCTATTTATAATAGAGGTGTACTATGCACATTATGTGAGTTATCCTATATATACCTCCTAAATGCGGCCTTTATGCTAGCGATCGCTATTGTTTTTAACTTTGTTTTAATCTTGAGCACAGAACTGCCACACGGCATCCGGTTGCCATAGCAGCAAATGACGTTGGTGTACACCACGCGCTTGCTGGACTTCCGGTACGCCGCCGACAGCTACACAAGTGGAAGCTGGGTTCTTATATAAGGGGTAAGTTAATGATTATACTGTAAATATTGTCTGAGGACGGGGGCAACCGCGAAACATCACTACTGCATTAAAAGGATTTAATTCAAGACCCAATGAGTGCCTTCTTTTCTCTGGATGCAAACATGCACTTTGAATTACACCCTAGGCATGTTATAAAGAATGTAAAAACTGTGAGTGCTATACTATTTTGGATAACTATATATATACAGATGATTATATATAGGCATAGATATACACAGATTGTCTACTTAAAGGGACAGTCAACACCAGAATTTTTGTTGTTTAAAAAGATAGATAATCCCTTTATTGCTGTCGGCATTAATCGATGTGCAGCGGACCTGGTACTCTACATTGTATCATGTCCGATCGCACTATGTTAAATATACCCCATAGAGAATATCTTTTAATAGACAGTAAACACCTTTTAATTACAAGACATTTATGTTGTGTTGATATAGAATAACATCAGCCAAGTCTAAACATTTTTAAATCAAATTAAAATCTTTTATTATTTCAATTGTTTTTCAATTGCTACTTCAATTGCTGAAAGTCTGTACATTTTTATAATAAACCTGATTTGCAATGGGGGTTGAATAATTTTGATTACAACTGTGTGTGTGTATATATATATATATATATATATATTTATTTATATATATATATATATATACAGACATGATTATATATAGGCATATATATACACAGATTGTCTACTTAAAGGGACAGTCAACATCAGAATGTTTATTGTTTTAAAAGATAGATAATCCCTTTATTACCCATTCCCCAGTTTTGCACAACCAACACTATTATATTAATATACTTTTTACCTCTGTGATTACATTGTATCTATGCCTCTGCAAACTGCCCTCTTATTTTATTTCTTTTGACAGAGTTTTTTTTTTTTAGCCAATCAGTGCTGGTAACTCCACGTGTGTGAGCTCAATGTTTTCTATATGACACACATGAACTAATGCATTTAGATAAAAGGCAGCCTTCAAGGTATAAGAAATTAGCATATGAGCCTACCTAGGTTTAGCTTTCAACAAGAATACTAAGAGAAAAAAAGCAAAATTGGTGATAAAAGTAAATTGGAAAGTTGTTTAAATTTACATGCCCTATCTGAATCATGAAAGTTTATTTTGGACTTGACTGTCCCTTTAACTCTTAAGGGCTCCAATGCGCACACACACACACACACACACACACACACACACACACACACACACATATATATAGTCTATATATGTGTATAAATGTATTTATGTTTTATATGTGTCTGTAAATACACACATACACATATAAATACATATGTACACATATATAGACATACATACACATATAAATACATATGTACACATATATAGACATACAACACATATAAATACATATGTAAACATGTATAGACATACATACACATATAAATACATACATACACATATAAATACATATGTACACATGTATAGACATACATACACATATAAATACATACATATACATATAAATACATATGTACACATATAAATACATACTTACACATATAAATACATATATACACATATAAATACATACATACACACATAAATACATACATACACATATAAATACATATGTACACATGTATAGACATACATACACATATAAATACATACATATACATATAAATACATATGGATACATATAAATACATACGTACACATATAAATACATATGTACACATATAAATACATACATACACATATAAATACATATGTACACATATAAATACATATATACACATATAAATACATACATACACATATAAACACATATGTACACATATATAGACATACATAACATCTTTAGAGCTGTATATGTATATAAATCAGTGTTAAAGCCCTTTGCAGTCCTTTTCTTCTAACACCGGAGATCTCATATCTTTGAGCCTTTATAAATTTTGTATGCAATATTTTATTTGGATCATTTTTATTAGATGGCGTTATTATGAGTGTAGCTGTACTTTGTAATGTATTTTTGATGTGTTTTGTGCAGCTTTTTTATTTCAAGAAACAGTTAACCAGAGCCCTGAGCAGTAAGGACGCAGTAATCATTCCAGTGTACATAATGATTGCGCCCAAGTGGTCGTGTTTACTTTTAACTCGTAATACCAGCGGTAAACCTGACGAGAGCAAACACCTGCGATAAACCCCTTATTGCTCATGCACAAACTTTAGCGCTCCAGTCTGGCCCTAAATAAGGTACATGGAATAAAAACTATGTAAAGAGTGCGTATATGAGTTGAAAATTCTTTACTTAAAGTGTCAGTAAACCTAAAAAATAATGTTATATAATTCTGCACATAGTGCAGAATTATATAACATTATTTAAGTGCTATAGTTATAAATGCCTTTTTTCCCTTTTAATATGTTAAAAATATGGCGCTTTTACAGACCCGCTCTCTGCTCTCTGCTGAGCGGGTCTGTTTTTATTACTCAGCGCATCGGGCCAGCTCAGCTGTATAGTCACAGCCCGGCCCGACCGCGCCATAAGATTAAGTGCAGCTCGCTCCTGCTCTGTCTGACAGCAGGAGCGAGCTTCGCTTAATGCTATGGCGCGGTCGGGCCGGGCTGTGACTATACAGCTGGCCCGATGCGCTGAGTAATAAAAACAGACCCGCTCAACAGAGAGCAGAGAGCGGGTCTGTAAAAGCGCCATATTTTTAACATATTAAAAGGGAAAAAAGGCATTTATAACTATAGCACTTAAATAATGTTATATAATTCTGCACTATGTGCAGAATTATATAACATTATTTTTAAGGTTTACTGTCCCTTTAACAATTTGAATTTTTGATGGTTTATTTAAACTTATGCTATGTTCATAATGATATTTTTGTGATCTCAGTATCTGGTAAAGCATCATTCTACTTAACCTACTGGATGAAAAATACTGTATCTGTATGTCTATCTGTCTGTCTGTCTGTCTCTCTCTCCCTCTATATATATATATATACAGTATATTGTTAGAAAGAGATACAGAAAAAGCTCCTTTCCCTCAACAAAAATGCCTGTGGAAGTAAAAATCTAAAAATCAATTGTGTTATTACTGGTTTTTATACACAAAGCTTTCTAGAAAACATTGGAATTTATTATAGGAAAGGGGTGATCTTGTGAAGCCTGAAAAATATTGCACTCTTTATGTATGTGGTTGAAACAAAGTGCTTGTTCATTGCTAAAAAAACATTAATGGCTTTCTCATAACAAGCCATGAAGTCGGTGTTGTCAGCTGACTTTAGACTATGTGTATTTCTTTTCCACAATGGGCTTATTCACTACTCCACTTCAAGTGTAATTGATCCCAGCCCCTCTGGAAGGCTCAACTCTGTGGGTCTGGAAATATTTCAATCTGGTTTTCATTTATACTGTGGGCAAAAACTAAACACTTAAAGAATACCTGGCAATTTGGTTTACAAGTCTAGTAAAACTGGGTAGTGCTGTATTACTAATAGCTAGTGAAATCCTAAGACTCTGTACTAATAAGGTTGCATTAGTAGCTATTATACCATTTGGCAATTCTGCATTCCCAAATATAGACTCAATTTCCTGCATAATCATTATAATTTAATTTAACAAAATGATAGCAAAAACACGGGGTCTTAATGATAAGATTTATAAATTTTAGCAAACTATCGGTCCTAACGCTGCTTTTTAACGTCCGCTGGTATTACGAGTCTTGCAGGTACAGATGTACCGCTCACTTTTTTGGCCAGACTTGTAAATACCGCAAATCCACTTACGTAAATTGCATATCCTATTTTTTCAATGGGACTTGCATAGCGCCGGTATTACGAGTCTGACAAAAAGTGAGCGGTACACCCTCTCCTGTCAAGACTGGTACCGCATTTTAAAGTCAGTAGTTAAGAGTTTTACACTACAACGCCATAGCATAAAACTCTTAACTAAAGTGCTAAAAAGTAAACTAACACATATAAACTACCTATTAACCCCTAAACCGAGGCCCCCCCACATAGCAAACACTAAAATAATTTTTTTAACCCTTAATCAGCCGAACCGGACATCGCCGCCACTATAATAAATATATTAACCCCTTAACCGCTGAACTCCCGCATCGCAAACACTAGTTAAATATTATTAACCCCTAATCTGCCGTCCCTAACATCGCCGACACCTACCTATATTTATTAACCCCTAATCTACCGCCCCCAACGTCGCTGCCACTATATTATAGTTATTAACCCCTAAATCTAAGTCTAACCCTAACCTTAACACCCCCTAACTTAAATATAATTTAAATAAATCTAAATAAAAATAACTATCATTAACTAAATTATTCCTATTTAAAACTAAATACTTACCTATAAAATAAACCCTAAGCTAGCTACAATATAACTAATAGTTACATTGTAGCTAGCTTAGGGTTTATTTTTATTTTACAGGCAAGTTTGTATTTATTTTAACTAGGTAGAATAGTTACTAAATAGTTATTAACTATTTAATAACTACCTAGTAAAAATAAAGACAAATTTACCTGTGAAATAAAACCTAACCTAAATAACACTTGCATCAGCCAATAGGATTTTTTCTACCTTAATTCCGATTGACTGATAGAATTCTATCAGCCAGTCAGAATTGAAGGGACGACATCTTGGATGACGTCACTTAAAGGAATTGTCATTTAGTAAGAAGACTTTATTGGAAGTGGATGCACCGCGCTGGATGTCTTGAAGATGGACCCGCTCCGTGCCAGATGGATGAAGATAGAAGATGCCGTCTGGATGAAGACTTCTGCCCTTCTGGAGGACCACTTTGCCCCCGACTTGGATGAAGACTTCTCCCGGCTTCGTTGAGGACTTTGGCCTGGTTGGATGAAGACTTCTCCCGGTAAGGTGATCTTCAAGGGGTTAGTGTTAGGTTTTTTTAAGGGGGTATTGGGTGGGTTTTAGAGTAGGGTTGGTTGTGTGGGTGGTGGGTTTTAATGTTGGGGGGGATTTGTAATTTTTTTACAGGTAAAAGAGCTGATTACTTTGGGGCAATGCTACACAAAAGGCCCTTTTAAGGGCTATTAGTAATTTAGTGTAGGGTAGGGCTTTTTTTATTTTTGGGGGGGGTGTAATTTAGGTTAGGTTTTATTTTATAGGTAAATGTGTCTTTATTTAGCTAGGTAGTTTATTAAAAATTAATAACTATTTAGTAACTATTCTACCTAGTTAAAATAAATACAAACTTGCCTGTAAAATAAAAATAAAACCTAAGCTAGATACAATGTAACTATTAGTTATATTGTAGCTATCTTAGGGTTTATTTTATAGGTAAGTATTTAGTTTTAAATAGGAATAATTGAGTTAATTATAGTAATTTTATTTAGATTTATTTAAATTATATTTAAGTTAGTCGGGGTTAGGGTTAGACTTAGGTTTAGGGGTTAATAAATTTAGAATAGTGGTGGCGACAGATTAGGGGTTAATAAATGTAGGTACGTGGCAGCGATGTTAGGGACGGCAGATTAGGGGTTAATAATATTTAACTAATGTTTGCGAGGCGGGAGTGTGGTGGTTTAGGGGTTAATATGTTTATTATAGTGGCAGCGACGTTGGGGGCGGCAGATTAGGGGTTAATAAGTGTAGGTAGGTTGCGTTGACATTGGGGAAGGCAGATTAGGGGTTAATAAATATAATGTAGGTGTCGGCGATGTTGGGGGCAGCAGATTAGGGGTTCATAAGTATAATGTAGGTGGCGGCGGTGTCCGGAGCGGCAGATTAGGGGTTAATAATATAATGTAGGTGTCGGCGATGTCGGGGGCGGAAGATTAGGGGTTAATAAGTGTAAGATTAGGGGTGTTTAGACTCGGGGTTCATGTTAGGGTGTTAGGTGTAAACATAAATTTTATTTCCCCATAGGGATCAGTGGGGCTCCGTTACTCAGTTTTACGCTGCTTTATTGCAGGTGTTAGACTTTTTTCAGCCGGCTCTCCCCGTTGATTCCTATGGGGAAATCGTGCACGAGCACGTTACACCGGCTCACTGCTGACTTAAGCATTGCTGATATTGGAGTGAAATGTGGAGCAAAATTTTGCTCTACGCTCACTTCTTGTCTTTTAACGCCGGGTTTGTAAAAACCCGTAATACCAGCGCTGTCTGTAAGTGAGCAGTGAGCATAAACTGCTCGTTAGCACCGCATAGCCTCTAACGCAAAACTCGTAATCTAGCCGTATGAATGTTTTTTAAAACTCAAAAATAATTTGTATGATTGGCAATAGAAAAAAGTGCACAGCATATTTCTATTAAAAAAAAAGAAAGCTGGGGGGCGGAGCTGGCCGCAGCTAAGATGGCTGCGTAACTCCAAAGCTCTGAAAACCAGCTCCAAAGCACTGCCTTGCACAGTCATAATTTTATTAAGTTTTACTTAAAATTATGCAGGTTTGACTGACACTCATCTAAGGAAGCACGGGGGCCAAGTCTGAGAACACAAATAACTCATTTGAGCTACGGGACCGGCATTGTTCTTACAGCCGGTGTCACACTCTGCAATCCCCGCGAAGCCGCAGCGCAACGAACAGCAGAAGACCTCGGCCGGGAGAGAGTGAGGTGAAACACGCACTTATCCGACCCAGAAACTCCAGGTAAATTGCAGCGGCAGTGGGGGAATTCCCCACATCCCCTTCACGGGAGATACTTAGCCCACACGCTACCGGACATCTCAGTCCTCCGCAGCAAGCCGTCATTTTGCTGATCTAACAGGCGTCACTATAAGCAGCCAGAAGACACACATGGTGGAAAAAAAGTTAAACGTCTAGGCTATAGTGTGCAACTTAATTACCACATAAGTGGCCCAAGGCTAAGCTCTGCTGAGGGGAACAAAAGAAAGGAAGGAGGGCTGTTAGAGTGGAGATTAGTTGGATTCTCAGTAAAGCTTAGACCGACATATAATGAAAACTCTGGTGAACCACCTTTAACAGTTATAAGTTACAGTTATATTACTCTGCTTATAACCCTGGGATCCATATAATAAATTCTGGGCTGAGTTACAACGACTGAGTTCTCCCCTGAGACACCTACGTTCAGATAAGAGACTTTTTATTTCACATCAATCATAAGAAGGGGGTAACCCAGGACAGTCATTTACTATTCTTGCCTCATCTCCATAGTTGAATCTGTGAGGGTATTCACTACACACTTGATAAGTCTACCACAAATTCAAAATATGAACCCTAAACGCTCAGCAAAACTCAACAAGCCACTGAAAACGACTAGTCAGAGGGAAAGCGTTGTGGAACAGTTTTTCTCCCCTACGGGTTCAAAAGCCATAATGAATGCAGAAGTCATCAGGTCACCTATAAAAAAGGTGGTAACACCACAAAAAAATGCGGAGGTTCCTGGTGAGAGTACCTCTGTGCCAAATGCTATCCTCTCCACACTGGCGTCCAAACAGGACATTGCAGACATCATCCGCTCCTGTATCCGTGAGGAAATAGCAGAAATAAAACAGGACCTGCACTCTATGGGTAATAGAGTAGAAGCACTAGAGGAATTTACTGATCATCTGCAGATGGAAATCAATATAACTCAGGATGCCACAAATCACCACACAGCATTACTATTGGATTCACATGACAAAATAGAGGACCTTGAAAACCGAAGCCGCAGAAAAAATCTCAGAATACGTGGCATTCCTGAGTCGTTGCTCCCAAAGGATTTCCCGACCTATTTTCCAGTCCTCTTTGCACATGTCAAGAATTCTCCACCAACTACAGACATCCCCTGGGTCAGAGCTTACAGAGCACTCAGGCCAAAACCTCCTGACTCAGCACCACCAAGGGACATTATCATGAAGTTTAAGGACTTCAGGGAAAAGGAGGAACTTCTAAACCTCTCACGAAAGAGTCAACCGGTAAAGTTCAGAGGGGTTGTCTTACAATTCTTTCAGGATCTCTCGCAGAGGACATTGCAGAGAAGAAGGGACCTGGCCCCCCTAACTACACTCCTACGCCAAAAGAGTATTCTCTATAGATGGGGTTTCCCTTTCCATCTATACGTCCTGCATGGAAATAGAAAATTAACCTGTAAGTCTACAGAAGACATCGGGTACTTTTGTTCAGCTTTAGAAATTGAGGCCCCTACAGGATTTCCTATAGAAGAACCTCAAGAACCTCCAAAAAAGAGGCCAACTAAGTCGGATCCTAGAGTCTGGCAAAAAGTTGCTACCAAGCCCAGAGCTCGACCTACAATTAGGTCCCATAGTTCTTCACCTGGACACACACATGAGTGAACTATTCTTTGAGACTGAGTTAACTACTAAGACTCGAAGCCAAAGGACTATATTTTGGTAAAGTATGCTTGTAAAAGAGTACCTTAAACTTAATCTAACCCATAGTTTTTTTAACCTGTTCTCTGTTCTTCTCACCGGTTATTGATAAGATCTTATTTCAGGACTTCAGCTAGTGGAGTCCTATTCACGTACACTTTGATATAGTTAGAGTTCTTATAACAATGTTTTAGCCGTGTAAGTTTTCCTTTAATGGTGTTATGAAAATGTGACTAATAGGCAATAGTTAGATTTGGAAATACAAGCAAAAAATATACACAATGTTAATAGATATACAATGTAAATAGATAAACAAGTGTGTTCACAAACTAAGAACTAATACTCTCCTTTTAGGGTAGACCGCAGCCTTCTTACAGTCTCTCCTCTGGGACTGTGTAGATATAACATTGTAGAAAGATAGATGGCGCTGGTCTGTAAACTGATTTTTTCTCTAATGATGAAGAGAAAAAAGGGCTTGAGGTATATATAGCTACCAGATAAATATGGGTGCAGTATACTCACTCCATGTGCTGCAGCAGTTCAGCTCCAAGAACGTGTGTCTCCAAAATAGGATATGCTGTGTTCATGTGAAGCCTGCTATTTGGCTGTAAATAGATGGAGACTCAAATGACAAATAATCCAGTGTGCATAGGATAAACAAAGTAGTAACTTACTCCTTGAAACAGAAAATCCGGCTTGATACAGCAAAGAAAGAAGTCAGCAGTCTTTCAACTTTCATAAAAAGATATGTTTTTAATAGCTCAATGCGTTTCAACGTTTAAACGTCTTTATCAAGAGCAAAAAGTTAAAAACAGGAATAAAAAAGTGGTAAAGACAAATGACTGAATATTTAGTCATTTGTCTTTACCACTTTTTTATTCCTGTTTTTAACTTTTTGCTCTTGATAAAGACGTTTAAACGTTGAAACGCATTGTATTAAAAAACATATCTTTTTATGAAAGTTGAAAGACTGCTGACTTCTTTCTTCGCTGTATCAAGCCGGATTTTCTGTTTCAAGGAGTAAGTTACTACTTTGTTTATCCTATGCACACTGGATTATTTGTCATTTGAGTCTCCATCTATTTACAGCCAAATAGCAGGCTTCACATGAACACAGCATATCCTATTTTGGAGACACACGTTCTTGGAGCTGAACTGCTGCAGCATATGGAGTGAGTATACTGCACCCATATTTATCTGGTAGCTATATATACCTCAAGCCCTTTTTTTTCTTCATCATTAGAGAAAAAATCAGTTTACAGACCAGCGCCATCTATCTTTCTACAATAGTTAGATTTATTGTAAACAGTTCAAAGCGGAGCTGGCTATCACCTCCTCTTAATTAATAAACGTTGTATGGCGTTAAATGTACTAAGATACTTTTTGTTAAGATATAAACTGTATTGCTTATTTTTATGTTATTACTTGTTTATGATGTTTATGTTATGTACAAGAAATGCAGATTCTGGGTTACAGTTGAATTCTAGTATGCACTCACAGACTGCCAAAGCGAAACCAATGTATAGACTTCTACACACGATGACAGGTATCACCTCACTGACAAATTATGGCACTAACAACAAGAACATTACACTAATAAGTCAGAATACCAGAGGCCTAAACTCTGCTCAGAAGCGCTCCATTGCTATGCAAGATCTCAGGAGGAAGGGGGGTGATATCCTATTCCTACAGGAGACTCACTTCCTAAAATCCAAAGAACCTAAGTACTTTGGAGGCTATTATACGCAACAGTTCCATAGCTCATTTGACCATAAAAGAAAGGAAGGAGGGAAGGTTTTTGTGTGTAACTGGTTTGTTGTATGGTACTCCTGTTACGCTAGTGAATTTATATGCCCCAAATAACAAGCAACTCCCTTTTTTTAAAAAATACTTTGCTCAGATTCTGGATTATACCATAGGATCACTTTATATTGGAGGTGATTTTAATGTGCCCATTCAACCAGACATAGACACCACAAACCCCAAACCCTCCACATCAAAGCACACACTTAGGCAATTATGGAAACTTTTGTATGAGCAGACACTATTTGATATATGGAGATTCAAACACCCAATGAGTAGAGCTTACACCTTTTTTTCTTCCCGGCACCGCTCTTACAGCAGAATTGACTATCTCCTGACAAATCAAAAAGGCCTTTCTAATGTTCTATCCTCTAGACTATCTCACACAGTCTGGTCAGACCATTCTGCTGTACTAACCCAACTTGAATGGCCCTCGGCACCAAAGAGTACCTTCCAATGGAAGTTAGATGAAAATTTACTAAGCTTCCCTGACTTTAAAAATAAGATAGAGAAACTTCTGCCGGAATACTTCCAATTTAACTCTCTGCCCGAGACTGATCCCTTTGTAGTATGGGAGGCCCACAAATGTTACATCGGAGGAGAATTTATTAAGTATCAGGCACATGTCAGACAAAAAGCACGGTTACTCTATAAATCATCAACTGACCTCTTAGCTAAATTAGAACATAAGCATAAATTGACCCCAACAGACACCCATATCTTAGAAGATTTAGATAAGGCTAGGAAAGCGGTACAAGAGCAGTTAATAAAAGAAGCTAATTCACTGGCTCTTAAAACAAAGCAAAAGTTTTACTTTGAAAGTAACAGAGCGGGTAAACTCCTTGCACGTTCTCTAAAACTTAAAAAACTAAAAACTTTTGTCCATGAAATAAGAACCCCAGCAAACAAGACAGTTAACACGACCCCTGAGATCCTTTCTCAGTTCTTAGCATACTATTCTAAACTTTATAACCTCCCGAAACACAACCCTCCCGACGGTAGTGAAAATACCATAAAAGCATACTTAATGGACACTCCCCTGCCTCAATTGACAGACGCTCAGGCAGCTGACCTAGAGACACCTTTCTCAGTTGCAGAAATTGCAGCGGCCCTTAAACAATTACCATTGGGAAAGAGCCCAGGACCTGATGGGTTTACGGCTTTTTATTACAAAAAAATTGCGCCTTTTCTACTTCCACACCTATGTACACTTTTCAATATAGCTGATCAAGAACACCCCTTCCTCTCCACTATGTTAGAGGCCCACATTACAGTGATCCCTAAACCGGGCAAATCCACAGATTCCCCTGCTAATTTTCGCCCTATCTCGCTACTAAACGTAGATATAAAATTGTATGCAAAACTCATAGCCTCTAGAATCAACAAACTACTGCCCCAATTAATTAATCTAAATCAAGTGGGTTTCGTGCCTCATAGAGAGGCAAGAGACAACACTATCAAGATCCTGAACCTGCTCGAGCACGCCCAAACTCATGGTATTCCCTCCATTTTCCTGGCCATCGATGCCGAAAAGGCTTTCGATAGATTAGATTGGCTATTTTTAAAATTCACATTAGCGCGATTTGGTACGGGAGAAAAGCTCATAGGGAAATTTTTTGCTTTATACCACACCCCGCAAGCCCGAATTAAATTAAACGATTCTATTTCGGACCCCTTCCCCATCCTTAACAGAACAAGACAGGGCTGCCCCCTCTCCCCTCTATTGTTTGTTCTGGCCATGGAGGTTCTAGCTGCCAATGTTAGGAAAAATATGGGAATACAGGGGATCCGAGTGGGCGAAACACAATACAAAACAACGATGTATGCAGATGACGTCCTTTTTACGCTGACTTCCCCCTTACAGTCACTCTCTTCCTTAATACCTGTAATAGGGATGTATAGTACCCTATCCAACTTTAAAATCAGAATTTTTAAGAGTGGGAATCACAGATCAAATGGCCAACCAAATCACCGAGCAATACCAGTTTAAGCAAAAACAAACCTCTATCAAGTATTTAGGGATTCACATTACTAGTACACAGGACTCCCTCTATCAGCTGAATTATCAGAACTTATTAGAATCTGTAAGAGCGGAATTAAAGGGCTGGCAGAGCAAGTGCCTTTCTTGGCTCGGCAGAATACAAGCATTTAAGATGAGTATTCTGCCCCGCTTTTTGTATTTGTTTCAGACGGTACCAACTTATCTTCCCCAGCAATACATTAGCTCAGCACAAGCACTAGTTAATGCTTTTATTTAGGCACACAAGCGTCCCAGAATAGCAAAGGCCACACTTTATAGACCCCGTAACAGAGGAGGGCTTGGAGTACCTAAGATTTTATTTTATCACCAAAGGGCTAGTTTAACTAGGGTAATAGACTGGTGTAAAAATGCGCAAGACAAGGAATGGGTGAAATTGGAGCATAACCTAGCTGGCTCAAACAGTCTTGGAGCGCAATGTTGGACGTATAAACATAACAGGAGTATGTTGACACCCTCCACTACATTAGTGAAGGATACATTACTAACATGGGACTGTCTTACCAGATCCCGAAAGGGCGTGTCTACAGTTCCTTCACCATTGACTCCCCTGTTTCATAATAAAGACTTCCCTCCCTACCAACATGTATGGGCGGAAGGCTCATATGGCATCATAGCAGGTTTACCATGCTTTTCTATGATGGAGGAGGGCAGTATCCTGCCTAAAACCTCTCTGGCAGAGAAAAATATCCCATACTTTAGCAAGTGGTTTGAATACCTCCAACTGTCACATTTCATCACACATCACAAGGACAAAGCTAACATAGTTAGGAGTCTAACCCCTTTTGAAGCACTTTGCTGGACTACACAGTCAATGAAAGGCGCACTCTCAAAGATATATAAAATCTTAACAACTATACACTCTGAAAACCTCCCATCATACACTAGAGTCTGGGAATCAGAACTGGGCTTCAGTGTCCCTTCTGAGACATGGGACTCCATTTTTCAACAAATGGGGAAAGCACCATCCTCAATGAGCATCACAGAGACAAATATGAAACTGTTAGGAAGGTGGTATCTTCATCCAAGCAGGCTAGCCAAGATTCACAGATCCTCTGACCCCCTATGTTGGAGAGGTTGCCAACAAGTTGGCACATTATACCACATATGGTGGGACTGCCCTATCCTTCAACCCTTCTGGAGGAACATACATAATGAGATTCAGAAAGCCCTTGCACATGAGATTCCTTGTGACCCCTTGACACTACTATTTAACAAGCCTCCAAGGCTCAAATGTAAATATAAGTCTACGTTATTATATATTATGCTCAGCAGCGCAAATCAACTAGTTCCGAGACTCTGGAAACAGAGAGCGGTCCCGACTACAAAGGACTGGACACAGAATGTCTTGCTCCTTTTATCCCTAGAAAGATACCACTATCTTAAGACTAATAGACTAGATTTTTATTGTGCAATGTCTTTATACTGGGAAACGTATATCCACAATGATGAAGTAACCACTTCCCTTATAGCTAGCAATCCCATTACTCCTCCTTCAGGGAATAAGTACTTGGAAATCAGTAGACGAATAGGTTATACCCAGAGTCTGGTCTGACGCTACCCTTGGCTTCTCTGTGACATAGTACACAACGAGACATGATATATTTTGTTTCCCATAATGCAATTTATACCATGTAAAATAACATTATATGCATACGAGTTACGTAACATATTTTTTTTGTTTTTGTTTGTTTGTTGTTATTTGATTGTTGTTTGGTTTGTATAAGAAAAATCCACAAGCTATGATTTGCAGAGGACTATATACTCTTCTCCAGGACATCACGAACTATAGTATATCTTAAAGTGGACAAAAAACGTCCTAAGCTTTTTCTTTTTCACTAATGTCCGTAAGAGTTATCTGTACTACTACTGTTTTCAAAATAGCTTTAATGTATGCCAACAAATCTTCTTTTGTCAATAAAGCTTGTTTAAAAAAAAGAAAAAGAAAAAAAAGAAAGCTTTTTGGTAATTTTTTTTTCTACATGTGGCCGATTTATCAAAGCTTCAACTGATAATGCTCTGGAAGTCTGCGTCAAATTTGATGCAAATTTGATCCACCATAGTTAACAAAGCATCAAGATCGTCAAATGTTGAAATGTGTAACGTAATATAGGCTCCCGCAATATCAATCCGATGCAGATCGATGCTTGTGTTATTCGAGCGGAATACTGATCATCTGCCGTCACATTCAACTCCATTTGGCCCTCTAGCCAATTTATCAAACATTTAACAGGTATGTTTGCATCAATTCTAATGCAGCATACCTATCGTTCAAAATGCCACCCTTGAGGCTGCAAAGGCCATAGAAATCAATGGGAGTCTGAAAACACAGAAAGGTTATGTTCGATGCTGCAAGAGAATAAAGCATATTAGATAATAAAAGTAAATTAGAAACTTTATTAAAATTGTATTCTCTTTCTAAATCAAACAATATTATTGCTCCAAATTTGGTGCGAAGTATTGCTTCAAATTTGGTGCACTAGTAGATAAAAATGTAATGAGAGACAAAGATGTAACAATCCATAATTAGTAATGTATTTATTTGAACGCAAGGGTACAATATTATTGCTCCAAATTTGGTGCAAAAGATTGCTCCAAATTTGGTGCACTAGTAGATATAGGGATACAAATGAAATAAATACATTACTACTTATGGATTATGTTACATCTTTGTCTCTCATAACAAGGCAAGGGGACAATATTATTGCTCCAAATTTTGTGCACTAGTAGATATAGAGATAAAAATGAAATAAATACATAACATAATATAGCTAACTTCCTTTTTTTGGGGAGGGGATAAATCTATTTGTACCATGTTTAAGGCATGTAATACAACTACCACTCTCCACTTCGCACTAAATTTGACGCAACACTTTTCGCACCAAATTTGACGCAATTCTCAAAAACAACCCACAAACTAGTTAAATTTTCCACCACTTTCGATTTGGAAATGCATAATCACATGATTTATGACATCAGCCAATCAGATTAAATATACATTTTATACTATCACTAACGAATCATACGATACTCGATACTTGTGTAATTGATCACTCATCAGAACTTTGTCTACATTGTGTATTATACTTTGAAAGTATGTATATGTGAAACTAGTATTAAAGTTAAACACTGATGATGACATTAAGACACACAGTGTAATATTTTAGACAATGATTTTAAAATTCGAATGATGTTTGATTCAATATAATCTTAAACTGATAGCTCAAAGGGATAGTCTACCTAACATTAAGCTGTTATGAATTAGATACAGCAGAAATTAAAATCACCTCTTTACTTTCATGCTATTTGCAGTGTTTTTCTTCCTTCTATTGAATTTCATTTTCATTAAGAAATGTCATCTTATATGCCAGCCCATTTTATAACACCTGTGTAGGGGTGGTGTTTATAACTAGACTGCAATCAGGAGGGAATACACATGTGCAGAGAGAAAACTGGCCCAGCTCTTAAAATATCCATTGATTGCAAATAAATACATATGATACCATGATTCATTTATGTGAAAATATCATATATCAGTTTTTTGTATAACAAATACATAGAAAATAACTTTCTACGAGATGTTATTGTTTGTTCAGGTATAAATATAGCTATTTTTTTACATTAACAGATGGAAAATAAAAAGATTAGCTTTAGAGAAATGTGGTTGTTCAAATGGTTTAAATAAAGTTGGAAAAAGCAGAATATCCATATTTATCAACAGTCTGATGCTCATCGCTCCATACTTTTTTCTCGACGCGTGCGTTTTTGACAGACTTTTTAATAAATAAGGCCGTCATATGTAGATTTGCGGCAGAGATGTCTGGCGAGTGTATTGACTCCAGCGAATGCGTCAAGATTGATGCAAGGATAAATAGGCCCCATTGTCTTGAAATTGCTTTTTTAAAGACCAATATAAAATACCAACAGTTTTCTAACACACACACACACACACACATATATATATATATATATATATATATATATATATATATATATATCTTATAATTGTTAGGTACTACTATATCCTTTGCTTTCAATGATGAATGATATTTTCGGGAAAAGGATATTTTGAATATAGCTCTGAAAACTGTATTAACGTCAATAACATTTTTATATACAAAAAAAAAATGTTATGTCATCATAGCCTACAGTAATGGTACACAATTTCCAAAGAAAAAAGACACAAAAAACACACCAAATAAATAAGCAAATAGAACCAATAAATAAATTCACAAATTAAAAATAAATTAAAAATTGATGCTGACTGGAGTTTAAATATACTGATATTTATAGAGTTTCAGAGAAGTTTTATAAAAATCTGAACTTTAGTTTGAAGACTATGATAACAAACACTCCAAATGTAATTCCCCATAAATGGCCAGATTACAAGTGGAGCGCTATTTATCCCTCCTGCTTGTGTGTTAACTACACTAGAAGTAAGCTTTTTGGTCCTGACACAAGCAACTCCAAACTTTGAATATCAGGGCCCCATTAACGTATTCCCCCATATATTTCAATAGAGCGTGAAAAGTGGGGAAAAAAATAACACCCATGCTCACATGAACTAACCCGACAAGAAATATTAATATTTCACATTCCAATGTTCTTCATATAGCAGAATATGTTCTATTTATTGTTAAATACACACATATATATATATATATGATTTTTTTTGTTATAATATATATGATTATATATAGGTGTATGTGTATATATATATATATATATATATATATAAAATATCTATTTAAAATACTTAGAATAGATTCCCCTATGTGAATAACATTGGAATGTGAAATATGTACAGTACATACTAAGTTAAACACTGTATTAACTGTCTGTTGATAGATATATACACATATAAATACATATGTATAATTATATATATATATAAATAAATAAATATATATATATATATATATATATAAACACGCACATATACATATTTAGACATGTATATGTATGTATCTCTATGTTAAAGCCCTTTGCAGCACTTTTTTTTCTAACACCTTTTATTTCATGATTCAGATAGAGAATACAATCTTAAACAAGTTTCCAATTTACTTTATATATCTAATTTGCTTCATTCTCTTGGTACCCTTTGTTGACAATCATATCTAGTTAGGCTCAGGAGCTGGTAGCTAGCTGCTGATTGGTGGCTGCACATATATGCCTCTTATCATTGGCTTACTGATGTGTTCAGCTAGCTCGTGATACCAAGAGACTGAAGCAAAATTGATAAGAGAAGTAAATTGGAAAGTTGTTTAAAATTGTAATAAAAATAAAACCTAAGCTGCCTTACACTAAAACATATTATTACAAAATAAAAAACCTACCATTACAAAAAATAAAAACACTAAAATTACAAAAAATAAAAAAACCTAGCATTACAAAAAAACCCACAAAATTATTCAAAACAATAAAAATTATTCCTATTCTAATACCCTTTAAAAAAAACACCGCAAAATAAAAAAAATCCTAATCTATAATAAACTACCAACGGACCTAAAGTTAACAGCTCTTTTGCTACAAAACAAAACAAACACCCCCTAACAGTATACAAACCCCTACCCCCCAAACCCACAAAATAAGAATAAAGTAAAACCTAATCTACCTATTGCCCTGAAAAGAGCATTTGTATGGGCATTGCCCTTAAAAGGGCATTTAGCTCTTTTGCTGCCCAAGCCCTAATCTAAAAATAAAAACCCACCCAAAATAAAAAAAAGCATTACACAAAATAACAAACAAATTATCAAAAATAATAAAAATTATTCCTATTCTAATAGCCATTTAAAAAACCCACCCCAAAATAAAAAACCTAATCTAGAATAAACTACCAATGGCCCTTAAAAGAGCCTTTTGTAGTGCATTACCCTAAAGAAATCAGCTCTGTTTATGAAATAAAAATACAAATACCCACTAACATTAAAACCTCCCACCCCCCCCAAACCCACAAAATAAAAAAAACTACCCATTGCCCTGAAAAGGGCATTTGGATGGGCATTGCCCTTAAAAGGGCATTTGGATCTTTTACTGCCCAAACCTTAATCTAAAAATAAAACCCACCCAAAAAAAACTTAAAAAAAAACCTAACATTAACCCGCGATGATCCACTTACAGTTTTTGAAGTCCCACTGTTCAAATCAGCCAATAGGATGAGAGCTACTGAAATTCTATTGGCTATTCAAATCAGCCAATAGAATTTCAGTAGCTCTCATCCTATTGGCTGATTTAAATTTCCAAAATCAAATCAGCCAATAGGAATGCAAGGGACGCCATTTTGAAAAGGTTCCCTTGCATTGAATATTCAGTGTATGGCGGTGACCATATGAAGAGAACCCGGATGTCTTTTGGATGAACCTGCTCCGCGCCGCCTGGATGAAGATAGAAGATGCCGCCTGGATGAAGATAGAAGACGCCGCCTGGATGGATGAAGAATACTCGCCGCCTGGATGTCTGGACTTCAGAAACTGTAAGTAGGGTAAGGGTTAGGTTTTTTTTTTACTTTTTTGGGGTGTTTTTTTTTTTAGATTAGGGTTTGGGCTTTATGTAAAAAATAGCCCTTTTAAGGGGAATGCAAAAGAG
Source organism: Bombina bombina (assembly GCF_027579735.1). Taxonomy (NCBI): domain Eukaryota; kingdom Metazoa; phylum Chordata; class Amphibia; order Anura; family Bombinatoridae; genus Bombina; species Bombina bombina. The sequence continues at coordinate 95,020,387 of NC_069501.1, forward strand.
CTAATTGTTAAACTTAGGTTTTTTATTTTGGGGGGTTGGTTGAGTGGTGGGTTTTACTGTCGGGGGGTCTTTGTATTTTTTTTTAAAAGAGCTGATTTCTATAGGGCAATGCGCTACAAAAGGCCCTTTTAAGGGCTATTGGTAGTTTATTGTTTTTTTTATTTTGGGGGGCTTTTTTATTTTTATAGGTCTATTAGATGAGGTGTAATTGTTTTTATTTTGGATAATTTCGCTTGTTATTTTTCGTAATTTAGTGTTTGTTATTTTTTTGTAATTTAGTATTTTTTATTTTTTGTAATTTTAGAATTTAATTTTTTTAGTAGTGTTAAGTTTTTTTAAATGTGTAATTTAGTTTATTTAATTGGTAGTTATTTTAATTTTAGTATTATTGTTATGTTAGGTTAATTGTTAGTTTAAACTTAGATTTTTTTTTAATTTCCCAGGTAAGTTTTAATTTATTTTAAGATAGGGATATTGTAATTTTAATTTAAAGTTAAGGGGTTGTTAGGTTTAGGGGTACATAGTTTAATTTCGTTTTTTGCATGTGGGGGGCTGGCGGTTTAGGGGTTAATATGTTTATTTAGTGGTAGTGATGTGGGAGGCCAGAGGTTTAGGGGTTAATAACTTTATTTACTGGCAGCGATGTTGGGGATCGGCGGAATAGGGGTTAATATCTTTATTATAGTGTCGGCGATGTTGGGGTGCGGGGGAATAGGGGTTGTTAGGTTTAGGGGTTAATAGTTTAATTTAGTTTTCTTTGCATGTGGGGGGCTGGCAGTTTAGGGGTTAATAACTTTAATTAAAGGGCGGCAATGTAGGGGAGCGGCGGAATAGGGGTTTATATCTTAATTATAGTGTTGGCGATGTTGGGGTGCGGGGTAATAGGGGTTAATAACTTTATTATAGTGATGGCGATGTAGGGCAGCAACATATTAGGGGTTAATAACTTTATTATAGTGGTGGGGATGTCGGGGAGCGGCATAATAGGGGTTAACTTTTATTAGTGGCCGGGATGTCGGGAGTGGCAGATTAGGGGTTAATAAGTTTAATTTCGTGTTTGCGATGCGGGAGGGCGGCGGAATAGGGGTTAATAGGTAGTTTATGGGTGTTAGTATACTTTGTAACATTTTAGTTATGAGTTTTGTGTAACAGTTTTGTTGTGCAAAACTCATAACTACTGGTCTCAGATAACGGAACGGATCATGTCGGTATAGGTTGGAATGCAAGCATTTTAGCCTCACCACTAAACCTGTAATACCGGTTCTATGGAAATCCCACGCAAAAACTTCATTTTTTTGAGCGCGGGATTGATGTTGCGTTACAGGCTAAAATGCTTGCGGTATAGCTATACCGACATGACTCGTAATGGCTGCGTTACGTTTTTTAGTTTTTTTTTTCAGAGTTAAAAATGTAACGCAAAACTAGTAATCTAGGTGAGTGTTAATATGAGTGTACGTGTACTTACAATCGTGCAACTTTTTTTTTTTGGAAAACAGTTAACCACAGTTCTGAGATAGCGGTAAGGAATAAAGTGTAAAGCCCCACTTGTAATATCATGGTAATGAAAATGACGATTACGCTAGCACAAAAACATTTGTACCTCACTTGTAATCTATCTCTAAATCTTAATAAAGGACTTTAGATCTTTTAAGTAGAAGTACTTTTGCAATTCAATTGTTGAATTTTACAAGTTGGGGGTGAGCAGAGACCGTAATAACTTTCACCTAGATTACGAGTTTTGCGATATACCTGGTGCGTAAAGAACGCAATAAAATAAGCGGTACCATACTTTCCATAGCACTGCCATTACGAGTTACTGATAAACCTCCTTGTGCTAGGCGTTATGATTTGCGTTAAGCTCCAAACCACAGAAAAGTCAATAGATTTATGACGTCACTGTAATGAATATTCTGATTGGCTTACGGCCCTATAAAATGACGCTCTGTGGAGTGTCAGGCGCCTTTGACAAAGCAGATGCGAAATGCGCATCAGGCGTTCGCACCACTTTCCTTCTCCTTCACGATAGCTTAATTGTTGGTTTTAATTGGCATTTTTAGTAGAACAGCTCTTAGAGATATTGCTGACTAGGATAGGATTGACCCTGAGGGCTCTCCAGTTGTATTTAACCAACATATACCTGCTCCAGCATCCACTCTGTCACTTTTAAGACTCTTGTTCTACAATCCATACAGAGTATCTATACGATTATTATATAGGTCTGGCCTACATATCCTATCCACTGTTGGCCTTTATTGGCATTTACTGTAGAACTTACCTCCCTTATTACTTTATTGATTTAGACACGTTGCTGGTAATGATAGGGCTGACCCTGAGGGCTCTCCCATGATAGATTATAGAGTTTTTATTGCTCCAGCACTTACTCTATTAACATTAAGGGACCTCTGCTCTACATACTATATCCATCTATACAGGTTTGACCTATATATGTTTTGGAGGAGGAAGTGTTTCTATCACACCTTGTGCGTTTTAAGTATGTTTTAATTATTGGTGGCATAGTCCACACCATATCCATTATATTTTACCTATATGCATTAAACGTTAAGTTTTTTTATTTTTTATTTAAATCTTTTTTTTATTGAGCATTGGAGAGATTACAACAAATAAGATTTGTCATTAAACAATTCCAAGATAGTGATAAAATGCATACATATAACAAGTAAGGTACCATCGTGAACAAGAACAACGAAATACAAATATATCGTAGCCATAGTCCAAACTAATATAATGTTATAAGGCATAAACCTAAAATAATGTTATTACCTAAAATATGAGAGTAACTGTTAGCAATAGCTATGGTACGACATCTTGTAATCCAAAAGAAAATAAACAACAATTGTATCCCAACTGACAAATGCTTCAAATAATAAACTGGGACACATAGAAGTAAAACCTCAGTTTCGTTTTTATAACAATAGTATTTTGTCTGGTGATGATAAAAGATGATAGGCCAATAAAATAAACTGAGGAATAGGGAACTATCTACAGTATATAAAGATAAATAGGGTAAGGTACATCTCTAACCAAAATCTGGAGTTAAAGGAATATGTAAACTCTAGTGAGTTCTTTTTTGTAGCTTGCGAGCTAGAGTATTGAGTAGTGAGTACCAAATTCTAAGTAGTTAGCATTAAGGGCGAGAGGTGAGATTGAGTTGTACTCCTGGGTTTAATAATAAGAAAGTTCCAATATTCCAGTTGTAAAAATAATGTAAAAGGGATTCTGTAAATGTGTGGAATATTAGTTGAATAGACATCATCAGATCATAATTATAGGGTATATTTTTCAGTGGGCAAGAGCCGCTCTGGTTGGGACAAAGGGGGAGGGGGGCGAGGCATTTAGAATTGATATAGAGTTTTAGTGGGTAGGAGGCTTTTTGCTATAGGAGAATAAAGGCGGATGCTCATAGCGCTGTATCTATTATTTAACTGCTCTAGTTGTATGTATGACAGAGCAACCCCTGGAGTATCTTTTTAGCCGGGATTATTTAGATCTTGGATTGATGTCAACATATATGTGAGTAAGGCTTAGAAATATAACAGTGAATAAAACAAATAACAGTGAGAGCACAATATATAGACATCTCCCTTAGTTAAAATCCTTATAAATAGGTTATTATAGATTACAGTACATGGTATATGTTCTTCCATACTGATAACCGGTATTTTAGTTGTTATTAAGGCTAGATAATAAAATACACAAATACATGTATGTGTGGCATAAAGCAATACATTATCACAGATGGTAATGGGTCTACAGGCAATGACCAAACAGAAATCAATTACAACCCAATTGTATATATATAACGTATGAACCGAACCTTATTAGAGTGAAAAAGAAGTAATTACATACTGTGGATGCAATAATTTGAATCAGTTAGTTTACAGGCAAGGTAGGTAAAGCAAAACAATATCAGTAACCTTGAAAAACATATATGTCAGCAGAAAGATTATGTGAAAGAACATATAACAATGAGCTCAAATTTAAAAAAGAATAGGAACTGTTGATTGAGTGTCAGAGTGGGGCAACATCATATAGGATTGTGGGCGAGAGATGTGTTTGTCTGTTTCACCTGATCCGTCAGTGTAACTAACATCATACCAGCTTTTCATCTCATGATAATTTATAAGAAAAAATTGATATGTGACCTGATTTTAGCAGGGACTGATAGAGGAGGAGCTGCGTATATACAAAGTGTGGAGGTCAAAATATCCCAATGTTCTAGTTAGAGAAGCAATGGGTGAAAGTGGAATATGTAGTAGGCTAATAAAGTTATATGGATCTGACAACATTATACGAAGCATAATAAGTATCTGTGGATAACTGTACAGGAGATTTATAACAATATGTAGAACATAAAAGCTAGACCTACCATACACTCCCAATCACTAACAATCTGATTCAAAGAGGTGCTACCATGTCTAGGAGATGGTAAATTAAATATATGCCTGAGAAGGGAAGATGTATATGGAAGAACTATGTAATATCTAGTTTCTTCAGTACATATAAAAGAAACTAGTGTATATATGTAAATATAGCTCTTGATGATGAGCGTGATATAAAAGTTAGAGGTTAAGAGTAAATATCAGTGGCCCTTCATGTGAAATAGAAGTCATCCATTGATTTTTTCTAAATAGGTGGCCTTGAAGCGGTGGGTCAGCGACTGCATTTTCTATTCTGCGAGACCTCAAGAACCAATTCCAATGTATTAAGCTTATACTCTATTCACTAATTGAAATATGGGAAACAGGAAGGGATAATCTGTCTGCTGGACTAAACTGTAATTATAAGGGTACATATTAATAAGGACAATATCAACTGCGTCAACTAGCTGAGTTTTAGAGTTAATCTACGTTTCATTCTAGCCCTTAAACAGAAGTAAATAAGTAAATATAGCAGATACCCTCTATTCCAAGTAAGATATACATAAAAAAGCAAATATATACTGACTTATAACAATAAAGGTTGAACAATACACAGTGAACTCGATGCAATCTGATCACAGTCATAGCGGATTTTAGTGGTTATTGAAGTCAGCCGATACCCTTTTTCTGGAGAATGCCTAACTTCTTAATTCACAATAATAAGGGCTGAGGTAAAATCTGACTGCTACTGGTAAAAGTCTCCTATAACGACTTTCCTGTATGGAGGAAGAAAAGTGTTACCAACTGATGTTTGTGCGACATCCCAAGGACAGTTGTCATAGTTGGCGTTTGGGGATATTAGCTGTAATGTGAGCGTTGTCATTGTAGTCAGGGTCTCCCGCCTCCAGACACCCCCGAATCGACCAGCCGCATCTCTCCAGGTGACATCCAGGGGCCACAGCCCCTCTACTTCCTTATGCATAGTTTGTAATGCGCTCTTCATGCTTATCTCTCCTGCCAGTTGTGAAGCTCCAGCTGCCTTGTGCCGTTCCTTTATGAGCAACTCTGCAGAGTTCGGGCTCAGACTACGTTGTCCTAGTGGGACTTGTACCAACTTCTTCCTTTATGAAATTAGGTTCATATCCGATAGTGAAGTGTCGCAGTTGACTGTAGTTCTGTAGAGAGCAGTAAGTTTGGCAAATCCACTGTCAATTTTGTGTGCTAGTTTCTCTAACATGGTGCGTAGGGCAGCATATGAGTCCTCCATGATGATGTTGAGAGAGGAGGAATAACAGTTTAAACTGTTATGGTGCTCCTAAGAGAAGGCCTTGTCAGCGGATGGATGTGTAGGCTATCTTGAGTCTCAATCTGTTCACCCAGGGTCAGTGCCTTTGTTAGCTAGGCTTTATGTTACTTTTGGTCGACTTTAAGATAAGTGGAAGGCCGGTATAACGACTATTTAGCTTTTAAAGTTACAGAGCTTCAGAGAAAAGCCGCCATCTCATCTTGGTGCTAGCCCCGTCCCCCTAAATGTTAAGTTTTAAATCATCCACACTCCACTTAGCCCACACTGATTATAATTACCCTCTCTAAGTGTGCCAAATAATGCTTTCTTTTTTTCTTTAAATTTACTATTTTTTACACTTTATGGCATTAGACACTACCTCATAATACATAGGATTTTTTAAGGGGGTCTGAGGATAATTATCATTACCCCACCTTCCCTAGGGGTAACTAGGGATTCTTTCCTTTGATTTGAATTTGAAGAATCAAATCAGTAAATAGGAATGCAAGGCACGCCATTTTTAAACGAGTACCTTGCATTCAACTTCAGTGTATGGTGGGGATCGTCTGAAGAGGCTCCACGCAGGATGTCATTGCTAGTCCTGGATAGCTCCTCGCCGCCGGATGAAGAGACTATTGGTCTCAGATGGTGGAATGGCATTTTAGCTGTACTGCACAATCTGTAATACGGCACTAAGGAAAATCCCACACTCAAACGTCATTTTCTTGAGTGCAGAATAGACGTTGCGTTACAGGCTAAAATGCTTGCGGTATAGCTATACCGCTGCTACTCATAATATGCGTTACCAGCTATTCCAGCGCAATGGCCACATTTTCTGCGGTAATAGCCATACCGTACCTGTAACGCAAAACTCGTAATCTATTCCTTCTACTAACTGTTATTCTATGTTCTACTCAGTATAATCTGTAATAACGTAGAAAGGTTATAATTAAATGTGACTATGTATCTTTTAGATTGTAAAGCTGTAGCCTATTTAAGCTAAAGGAAGCTGCAGTTCCTACAGGCAGTGAACAAGTGTCTAGGGAACATGAAACATGTCTGCTGTATGAGGATCTCAGCTTTCTTTTCTATGTTCTTAATTGTCAGTCATTGCGGTTTTTATGGCTGTACTCTAACATGTTTTTAATATGATGAATTAAAACCTGAACTTTTTAGTCTAAGTGGCTTGTGCTTGGAACTCTTTTTGTTACTTTATACATTTATTTGGCGTGGAGGACGAGGACGCCGTTACCTGCACTTGACAACGTGACATGTGACGTCATCCCCACTCTCCAATGTGCCGTGAATTTACACAGTGGGTAGGACAGAGCGCACCGCTTTTTCTTGTGTATGTTTATTATACGTAGGACTTTGTAAAACATATGAACAGTGTACTGAGGGGTGTGATCAACCTGCGCTGGGAAAGTTACCAATAAACCACTGGGTAAATGGAGTATCCTCAAACTCCACAGAGAAGAATACAATCATACAATAGTAATAAGGATATTACTATAATAACCCCTGGCGCTAACGTGTAGCTGAAATTGGTAATGCAAAGGTTCTAATTATTGTATACTATAAACAATAAATTACCTTAGTACGATGGAAATGATAATTCCTTACAAATATGTGAAAACTGGGTAGTTGATTAATAAACCCAAATTAAGGGATGTGCTTAAGGATGAACCAGAGTAATGGTGCAAGTAAAAAATAAACAAATTTTATTACAATCTTAATCGTGCACAGAAATACTTTTAAAACCAAATTTAAATAACACTCTGATCAGGCGTTTGACAATGTAGTATCAATAAAATCCCTAAAAACCTCAAAATAAAATTGCATAAATAAAATAACAATAAAACAACAATGAGACAATCACTATCACAAATGGTTAATTCGAGATAGAGAACAAAGATCCCATTGGAAACCAAGGAAGATCCACGTCAGCTGGAAGTTAGTGATATTTTAACCGGAGCTGTAAAGAGATGAGATCCAAATGAACAGACAGGAAGAGAGCCAAAATTTAAGGTGTTCACTTATTACTTACACCGAAAATGCTCTATGAAGTCCCAGCTGTCTCTCTATAGCGGTCCTGGATTAGATCACTGCTGGATGGATCCCCGAAATTAAGGAAACCTCTTGTCTTTTACAATCCGTATCAGCACTCACGCCAGATAGACCAAACTGTGCTCTGGGTCTCTGTGCGGTCTCGACGCTGGTAATTAGTTCCAGTCACCTGTGTGTTAGAAAAGTGGGCGGAGCAACGCGTTTCAGCCCGGTCTGGGCCTTTGTCAAGCTCCTGATAGATGGGAGGTCAGGTCTTTTATACCGTCACCCCTGCATATGATTGGTTAGGCATTAATTCAAAACAAAGGGAATTGCGATACAGATACAAAATGATACATTTTTTCTATTGTTACTTTCTGCTCTTATTCATAATACATTTAAAGATGCACAATTTGCCCTTCAAATTTCAGCTTATTTGATGATCAATTTTAGATTCTTTTAAGATTAACAATCATTTTTATTTATAATGGATTCGTAGAGACATACAGAAAGGGGAAATTTATTTTCATTTTTCACTTGCACCCCCTATATTATCCCGTCCAAAGCACATCCCGCAGGGAAAAACAGGTTTTTTAAAAGTTTTTTTAAAATTATATAATAGTCAAAAAACAACTCTCTATGTCAATTATATTGTCCCAGTATCAATTTATATTGCTTAAGTATAACCTAATAGAGAACCATACAGTAATCTAAACGGATATATTCAACAAATATCATTTTAAGTCCGCAATATAAATAAAAAAGTTAAGATAATTTACAAAACAAGCAAAACTAAAGGGAAAGGAACAAATAGGATTTATTCTCTAAGGAAACACCCTATATCGAAATCTAAGTTTAGGCCGTTCGGGAAAATCAAACTAATCCCACTTGAACAAGAATGTTGGAACTATCTAAATGTACACATACAAGACCACTGATAATCTCCCTCGATCTGGGGCTCCACGCAAGATCTCACCCTGTGGGGTCAAAATGATCACAAGAACAGTGAGCAAACATCCCAGAACTACACGGGGGACGTAGTGAATGACCTGCAGAGAGCTGGGACCAACGTAACAAAGGCTACCATCAGTAACACACTACGCCGCCAGGGACTCAGATCCTGCATTGCCAGACGTGTCCCCCTGCTTAAGCCAGTACATGTCTGGGTCCGTCTGAAGTATGCTAGAGAGCATTTGGATGATCCAGAAGCAGATTGGGAGAATGTCATATGGTCAGATGAAACCAAAGTAGAACTGTTTGGTAGAAACACATCTCGTCGTGTTTGGAGGAGAGAGAATGCTGAGTTGCAACCAAAGAACACCATACCTACTGTGAAGCATGGGGGTGGCAACATCATGCTTTGGGGCTGTTTCTCTGCAAAGGGAACAGGACGACTGGTCCGTGTACATGAAAGAATGAATGGGGCCCATGTATTATGAGATTTTGAGTGCAAACCTCCTTCCATCAGCAAGGGCATTGAAGATGAAACGTGGCTGGGTTTTTCAGCATGACAATGATCCAAAACACACTGCCCGGGCAACGAAGGAGTGGCTTCATAAGAAGCATTTCAAGGTCCTGGAGTGGCCTTGCCAGTCTCCAGATCTCAACCCCATAGAAAACTTTTGGAGGGAGTTGAAAGTCCATGTTGCCCAGCGACAGCCCCAAAACATCACTGCTCTAGAGGAGATCTGCATGCAGGAATGGGCCAACATACCAGCAACAGTGTGTGACAACCTTGTGAAGACTTACAGAAAACGTTTGACCTCTGTCATTGCCAACAAAGGATATATAACAAAGTATTGAGATGAACTTTTGATATTGACCAAATACTTATTTTCCACCATAATTTGCAAATAAATTCTTTCCAAATTAGACAATGTAATTGTCTGGATTTGTTTCCACATTTTGTCTCTCATAGTTGAGGTATACATATGATGAAAATTACAGGCCTCTCTCATCTTCTTAAGTGGGAGAACTTGCACAATTGGTGGCTGACTAAATACTTTTTGCCTCACTGTAGGTTATATTAGTTGTGTCTAGAAAAAAAACTTATACTATAAATATTTTCTTATTTGTACGGCAAAAACAGCCTTGACCATTATGATAAGGGAGTGATATATATTTTTAGAAACTATAAAACTAAGCATTATACACACTTGGGGGCCTAGTTATCAAGCCGTCAACCTTAAATACGCTGGAATTCCGCAGCGTATTTGTGGCGAGGCTGATTCGCCTTAGTTATCAAAGGCTAGAGACCGGCAAAAGTAGAATTTTGTGACATAAGCTTCGATCCGTCGGACTCAGTCTGACACAGATCGATTCTTACGTCCCTCCAGATGCGGCACAATCTGACTACTTTTGCTAGTTATCGAAAAACTAGCAGGTACACTCGGCACTTTTCCGGCCCAGCGTACCTGGTTTTCAATCCGCCGCCCTGGAGGCGGCGGATCCCATAGGAAACAATGGGAGTCTGACCATAGCGAAAGTACAAGTTCGCTGCTGCCAGATATCCCATTGATTCCTATGGGAGCTGTCTACACCTAACACCCTAACATGTACCCCGAGTCTAAACACCCCTAAGCTGTCCCCCCTACACTGCCGCAACAAAAAAAATGTATTAACCCCTAAACCGCCGCTCCCGGACACCGCCGCAACCTACATTATACCTAGTAACCCCATACTGCCCCCAATACCGCCGCCCTCTATAATAAAGTTATTAACCCCTATCCTGCTGATCCCGCACCTCGCCGCAACTAAATAAATAGTTTAACCCCTAAACCGCCGCTCCCGGACCCTGCCGCAACCTATATTAAATTTATTAACCCCTAATCTGCCCCCCTACACCGTCGACACCTATAATACATTTATTAACCCCTATCCTGCCCCCCACTACACCGCCGCCACTGTAATAAAATTATTAACCCCTAAACCTAAGTCTAACACTAACCCTAACACCCCCTAACTTAAATATTAATTAAATAAATCTAAATAATATTTCTATTATGAACTAAATTAATCCTATTTAAAACTAAATACTTACCTTTAAAATAAACCCTAATATAGCTACAATATAAATAATAATTATATTGTAGCTATCTTAGGATTTATTTTTATTTTACAGGCAAATTTCAATTTATTTTAACTAGGTACAATAGCTATTAAATAGTTATTAACTAATTAATAGCTTACCTAGCTAAAATAAAGAGAAATTAACCTGTAAAATAAAAACTAACCTAAGTTACAATTACACCTAACACTAAACTATACTTTAATAAATTATTCCTATTTAAAACTAAATACTTACCTGTAAAATAAACCCTAAGATAGCTACAATGTAATTCATAGTTACATTGTAGCTATTTTAGGATTTATATTTATTTTACAGGTAACTTTGTATTTATTTTAGCTAGTTAGAATAGTTATTAAATAGTTATGAACTATTTAATAACTACCTAGCTAAAAGAAATACAAAATTACCTGTAAAATAAATCCTAACCTAAGTTACAATTAAACCTAACACTACACTATCATTAAATTAATTAAATAAATTAACTACAAATAACTACAATTAAATACAATTACATAAACTAACTAAAGTACAAAAAATAAAAAAAGCTAAGTTACAAAAAAAAAAAAAAATAGGTAACAAACATTTAAAAAATATTACAACAATTTTAAGCTAATTACACCTAATCTAAGCCCCCTAATAAAATAACAAAGCCCCCCAAAATAAAAAAAATCCCTACCCTATTCTACATTAAAAAAGTTCAAAGCTCTTTTACCTTACCAGCCCTTAAAAGGGCCTTTTGTGGGGCATGCCCCAAAGAAAACTGCTCTTTTGCCTGTAAAAGAAAAATACAACCCCCCCAACATTAAAACCCACCACCCACATACCCCTAATCTAACCCAAACCCCCCTTAAAATAACCTAACACTAATCCCCTGAAGATCATCCTACCTTGAGTCGTCTTCACTCAGCCGAGCAGCGATGGAACCGAAGAGGTGATCCGGAGCGGCAGAAGTGATCCTCCAAGGGGCGCTGAAGAAATCTTCCATCCGATGAAGTGATCCTCCAGTTGTCGCTGAAGAAGTCTTCCATCCGGGCGATGTCATCTTCCAAGCGGCGCTGAAGAAGTCTTCTATCCGGGCGATGTCTTCTTTCAAGGGGGGTCTTCAATCTTCATCCCGCCGACGCGGAACATCCTTCTTTCCCGACGGACTACCGACGAATGAAGGCTCCTTTAAGGGACGTCATCCAAGATGGCGTCCCTTCAATTCCGATTGGCTGATAGGATTCTATCAGCCAATCGGAATTAAGGTAGGAAAAATCTGATTGGCTGATTGAATCAGCCAATCAGATTGAGCTCGCATTCTATTGGCTGATTGGATCAGCCAATAGAATGCAAGCTCAATCTGATTGGCTGATTGGATCAGCCAATCGGATTGAACTTCAATCTGATTGGCTGATTCAATCAGCCAATCAGATTTTTCCTACCTTAATTCCGATCAGCCAATCAGAATTGAAGGGACGCCATCTTGGATGACGTCCCTTAAAGGAGCCTTCATTCGTCGGTAGTCCGTCGGGAAAGAAGGATGTTCCGCGTCGGCGGGATGAAGATTGAAGACCCCGCTTGGAAGATGACATCGCCCGGATAGAAGACTTCTTCAGCGCCGCTTGGAGGATCACTTCATCGGATGGAAGATTTCTTCAGCGCCCCTTGGAGGATAACTTCTGCCGCTCCGGATCTCCTCTTCGGTTCCATCGCTGCTCGGCTGAGTGAAGACGACTCAAGGTAGGATGATCTTCAGGGGAGTAGTGTTAGGTTATTTTCAGGGGGGTTTGGGTTAGATTAGGGGTATGTGGGTGGTGGGTTTTAATGTTTGGGGGGGTTGTATTTTTCTTTTACAGGCAAAAGAGCTGAATTTTTTGGGGCATGCCCCACAAAAGGCCCTTTTAAGGGCTGGTAAGGTAAAAGAGCTTTGAACTTTTTTAATTTAGAATAGGGTAGGGCATTTTTTTTATTTTGGGGGGCTTTGTTATTTTATTAGGGGGCATAGATTAGGTGTAAGTAGCTTAAAATTGTTGTAATATTTTTAAAATGTTTGTAACTTATTTTTTTTATTTTTTGTAACTTAGCTTTTTTTATTTTTTGTACTTTAGTTAGTTTATGTAATTGTATTTAATTGTAGTTATTTGTAGTTAATTTATTTAATTAATTTAATGATAGTGTAGTGTTAGGTTTAATTGTAACTTAGGTTAGGATTTATTTTACAGGTAATTTTGTATTTCTTTTAGCTAGGTAGTTATTAAATAGTTAATAACTATTTAATAACTATTCTAACTAGCTAAAATAAATACAAAGTTACCTGTAAAATAAATATAAATCCTAAAATAGCTACAATGTAATTATTAATTATATTGTAGCTATCTTAGGGTTTATTTTACAGGTAAGTATTTAGTTTTAAATAGGAATAATTTATTAAAGTATAGTTTAGTGTTAGGTGTAATTGTAACTTAGGTTAGTTTTTATTTTACAGGTTAATTTCTCTTTATTTTAGCTAGGTAAGCTATTAATTAGTTAATAACTATTTAATAGCTATTGTACCTAGTTAAAATAAATTGAAATTTGCCTGTAAAATAAAAATAAATCCTAAGATAGCTACAATATAATTATTATTTATATTGTAGCTATATTAGGGTTTATTTTAAAGGTAAGTATTTAGTTTTAAATAGGATTAATTTAGTTCATAATAGAAATATTATTTAGATTTATTTAATTAATATTTAAGTTAGGGGGTGTTAGGGTTAGTGTTAGACTTAGGTTTAGGGGTTAATAATTTTATTACAGTGGCGGCGGTGTAGTGGGGGGCAGGATAGGGGTTAATAAATGTATTATAGGTGGCAACGGTGTAGGGAGGCAGGATAGGGGTTAATAAATTTAATATAGGTTGCAGCGGGGTCCGGGAGCGGCGGTTTAGGGGTTAATACATATATTATAGTTGCGGCGGGGTCAGGGAGCGGCGGTTTAGGGGTTAAACTATTTATTTAGTTGCGGCGAGGTGCGGGATCAGCAGGATAGGGGTTAATAACTTTATTATAGAGGGCGACGGTATAGGGGGGGCAGGGTAGGGGTTACTAGGTATAATGTAGGTTGCGGTGGTGTCCGGGAGCGGGGGTTTAGGGGTTAATACATTTATAAGAGTTGCGGCGGGGTCTAGAAGCAGCGGTTTAGGGGTTACTAACTTTATTTAGTTGCGGGGGGCTCCGGGGGCGCCGGTATAGGGGGTAGAACAGTGTAGTTTAGTGTGGGTGCTTAGTGACAGGCTAGCAAGAAAGCTGTAAAAAAGCCAAAGAGCAGCGAGATCGGATGAGTGATAACTCTCACAGTCCGCTGCTCATCGCCCCATACTTGGTGCGTGGCTTTTTGACAGCTTTTTTGATAACTTAGGCGAATTTTTACAGGCGGCGATGTGAGGCGAGCTTAGGCGGGTGTATTGAACCGGCGAAGGCAGGAAAAGTAGACGCGTTGATAACTACCCCCCTATGTATGAAGATAAAGGTTATTAATTTAGAGGGTTCTTACATCTGAAACATTTAATATTACCACATGGTTTAGAGATATGTTTTGAGTTAGTTTTCCAAGTTATATTTATTAAATAATGCAGAGTACAATACAGAATTAGTAGTAAACATTATTTTGGTTTTAAACAACTACAAGTCATAGTAGTGACTATATGAACAGTATTTTAAATAGACTAACCCTGAGTGAGTCACTCAGACTTTTTCAAAAGATATTCCCTTTCCCTTGTCAACATTTAATCCCTGTGTTATTGAGCTGCATTATAGCCCTCATATATTATAATCCCCAGGTAAGGTAGTGACCCTTATTAACCAGAGTGTATGGGAGGTGACTTAGGGGCTACATAAAAGCCTACTATCTAAAAGATATATCTGGTGCCAAATTAAGAAAATGATTGCTATTACTATGGCGAACATCTGATTCTTAGTATAGTATGTGAGCCCTCATTCAAAAGAGGAAGGGGATCATTAGAAGAGGCTGCTTTACTTTGCAAAGACTATATATGATAAGGGTTTTGAAAGAGGTGCAAGATAAATTAGTAAGTGCTTCTGTATTCCTTACTGTTGCCCTAGGCGATAAACCAATTAGATAGTTTGGGCTCTCATCCAGAATAATGCTGACCACAATAACTCTACTGAAATAATTTTGTAGCTGCAATAACTTGGTCACTGTTGCAAGATTGTCATGGGCAACATTGTAGCCTGACCACTAATTGTCCAAAAATAATAATAAATCTACGGCTCAAACAGTTCTGACACACACACTCACAAAAATCACTACAGCGCAAACAGTTCTGACACACAAGCTCCCAAAAATCTCGTAATAAAACCTAATTAAACTATTATAAGTAACTGGAAATGCCTAAAACAAATCAGTGTGATTGATTGGTAGAATGTTAAAATTAAAAATCAATATGTTATTTATTTTTACAAAATGAAATGTAATATAATGCATAAACATAGACAAAATAAAAACTTTGTATGGACCGGTTCCATAGAAAACCTTATAAACACATAAAGTATGTGCATTAGGATTTATGAAGTTCTGAGTTCTTCAAGAATTGACCTGGTTCTAAAGCAAAAAAGTGATTTATTAGACGAGAACTCCTTATAAAAATGTTGTTTAAGGTTCGATTAAAGATAAAAAGTAATCCTTTTCAGGATATAATAAGAAAGTTGAAACCTTGTTTTTCTGAGAGAAAAAATTGCTCACACCCACGAATTATAGGCATAGGAAGACTTGCTATTCCCTAGAATGTCTGTTTTATTAGACTCTAATGAATCTTGAACAACAAAAATGTTTTAGGATCCTCACAGTAATTATCTTGCAGCAGTAGGATTTAACATTTTACCACCTTAGTTCTAGTATAAAAGTCTCTTAAGGATTCACACTAAGGGCCAGATTATGCCCCACACCCACTCACTTTGTGCAGTTTTTTTTACATACAAAGATACACTACACTTAAATTTGGGGGCAATTGAGGCACATTTTAAAAATTAACCAGAGGACTGATCTCTGGTTAATTTTCAGAGCGCTATTTGCTACTGCTGGTTATTTATCGTGCACCCATAAATGGGCAAAGTTGCCCATTTACGGGGGATCAATAAATTAGTGCTCCACTTGTTGTCTAGCCCTAAATATTTTATGAGGAGGTAACACAGGCAGTAGCAATAAAACAGTTCCTATATTGCTGTGCATAGAATACTAAAAGAAGGTATCTGTATTGACAATTAGAGAGTACAAACAGTAAAGAAGTGTTTCTAAACATAAGAACAAGAATCAAAAAATGGAAAAGAAAATGAACCTTTCAGTAAGGTTGAGACCAAACATAAAAAAAGAATAGGTAATACACCACTAAAGGTTGTAAGAAAATGTGTTTTTCTCCTTGCATATCAAGAATTCAAAACAATGAGAAAATGACTTGTACTTTTAGTAGACTTTCCAACCTTTTTACTTTCACATTTTATCAATTTTTATTCACTTTTTGGTCATTCTCAAGCAGCGTATTATACATTTTCACTTGGCTTTTTTCCCAGTGTTGAAATTTTACCCACACTCAGTTCTCTATTTTT